>NC_089749.1:57868111-57878111 GCF_040412425.1 Macrobrachium rosenbergii | reverse complement strand
AAGGTCTCAGGTCCACTAAAGGCCCAAATTTCATTTTCCTCTTGACCAATTATTCAAGGTCTCAGGTCCACTAAAGGCCCAAATTTCATTTTCCTCTTGACCAATTATTCAAGGTCTCAGGTCCACTAAAGGCCCAAATTTCATTTTCCTCTTGACCAATTATTCAAGGTCTCAGGTCCACTAAAGGCCCAAAAATTTTTCTTGACCATTTTCAGGTCCACTAAAGGCCCAAATTTCATTTTCCTCTTGACCAATTATTCAAGGTCTCAGGTCTAAAGGCCCAAATTTCATTTCCTCTTGACCAATTATTTAACTAAAGGCCCAAATTTCACTTTCCTCTTGACCAATTATTCAAGGTCTCAGGTCCACTAAAGGCCCAAATTTCATTTTCGTATTGACCAATTATTCAAGGTCTCAGGTCCATTAAAGGCCCAAATTTCATTTTCCTCTTGACCAATTATTCAACGTCTCAGGCCCATTTAAAGTCCAAATTTCATTTTCCTCTTGACCAATTATTCAAGGTCTCAGGCCCATTCAAGGCCCAAATTTCATTTTCCTTTTGACCAATTATTTAAGGTCTCATGTTCATTAAAGGCCCAAATTTCATTTTCCTTTTGACCAATTACTCAAGGTCTCAGGCCCATTAAAGGTCCAAATTTCATTTTTGCCTCTTGACCAATTATTCAAGGTCTCAGGCCCATTAAAGGCCCAAATTTCATTTTTGTATTGACCAATTATTCAAGGTCTCAGGCCCATTAAAGGCCCACAATTCATTTTCCTCTTGACCAATTATTCAAGGTCTCAGGCCCATTAAAGGCTCAAATTTCATTTTCCTTTTGACCAATTATTCAAGGTCTCAGGCCCATTAAAGGTCCAAATTTCATTTTCGTATTGACCAATTATTCAAGGTCTCAGGTCCATTAAATGCCCAAATTTCATTTTCCTTTTGACCAATTATTCAAGGTCTCGGGTCCATTAAAGGCCCAAATTTCATTTTCGTATTGACCAATTATTCAAGGTCTCAGGCCCATTAAAAGCCTAAATATCATTTTCGTATTGACCAATTATTCAAGGTCTCAGGTCCATTAAAGGCCTAAATTTCATTTTCGTATTGACCAATTATTCAAGGTCTCAGGTCCATTAAAGGCCCAAATTTCATTTGCCTCTTGACCAATTATTCAAGGTCTCAGGCCCATTAAAGGCCCAAATTTCATTTTTGTATTTACCAATTATTCAAGGTCTCAGGTCCATTAAAGGCCCAAATTTCATTTTCCTTTTGACCAATTATTCAAGGTCTCAGGCCCATTAAAGGCCCAAATTTCATTTTCCTTTTGACCAATTATTCAAGGTCTCAGGCCCATTAAAGGCCCAAATTTCATTTTCGTATTGACCAATTATTCAAGGTCTCAGGTCCATTAAAGGCCCAAATTTCATTTTCCTTTTGACCAAATATTCAAGGTCTCTGGTCCATTAAAGGCCCAAATTTCATTTTCCTTTTGACCAATTATTCAAGGTCTCAGGCCCATTAAAGGCCTAAATTTCATTTTCGTATTTACCAATTATTCAAGGTCTCAGGCCCATTAAAGACCTAAATTTCATTTTCCTCTTGACCAATTATTCAAGGTCTCAGGCCCATTAAAGGCCCAAATTTCATTTTCCTCTTGACCAATTATTCAAGGTCTCAGGTCCATTAAAGGCCCAAATTTCATTTTCGTATTGACCAATTGTTCAAGATCTCTGGTCCATTTAAGGCCCAAATTTCATTTTCCTTTTGACCAATTATTCAAGGTCTTGGGTCCATTAAGGGCCTAAATTTCATTTTGTAATGACCAATTATTCAAGGTCTCGGGTCCATTAAAGGCCCAAATTTCATTTTCGTATTGACCAATTATTCAAGGTCTCGGGTCCATTAAAGGCCCAAATTTCATTTTCCTTTTGACCAATTATTCAAGGTCTCAGGTCCATTAAAGGCCCAAATTTCATTTTCCTTTTGACCAATTATTCAAGGTCTCAGGCCCATTAAAGGCCCAAATTTCATTTTCTTTTGACCAATTATTCAAGGTCTCAGGTCCATTAAAGGCCCGAATTTCATTTTCCTCTTGACCAATTATTCAAGGTCTCAGATCCATTAAAGGCCCTAATTTCATTTTTCTCTCGACCAATTATTCAGGGTCTCAGGTCCACTAAAGTGCCAAATTTCATTTTTCTCTTGAGAGTTGTATATTTGACTCTCTCCAGTTCTAATAGATTTCTTTTCCTTAGTTCGACCATAAAGCATCAATAGAGTCCTATGTCTTCAAAATGAAGGTAACTAGGCGTATACTTCACTAATTACGTTATGTAATTACATCATTATTGAACTATGTAATGGCAACGTCGAATGATAAAATCCATTCGTCCGTCAGAAGTTATAGTTCGAATTGTCATTAGTAGAATTACAATGACGTCGATGAGTTACTATTTATTAATGTGTTGATTTATCTGGTTTTCCATCAACTTTCTGTATTTCCTATTACCTTCTTTTCCTTCTTTCGAATGGACACCATGTTCTTGGGAAGCTTGAATTTCAAATGAACACCATATTCTTTGGAAGCTTGAATTTCAAATGAACACCATATTCTTTGGAAGCTTTAATTTCAGATGAACACCATATTCTTTGGAAGCTTGAGTTTCAAATGAACACCATATTCTTTGGAAGCTTTAATTTCAGATGAACACCATATTCTTTGGGAGCTTTAATTTCAGATGAACACCATATTCTTTGGAAGCTTGAGTTTCAAATGAACACCATATTCTTTGGAAGCTTGAATTTCAGATGGACACCATATTCTTTGGAAGCTTGAATTTCAGATGAACACCATATTCTTTGGAAGCTTGAATTTTAAATGAACACCATATTCTTTGGAAGCTTTAGTTTCGGATGAACACCATATTCTTTGGAAGCTTGAATTTCAAATGAACATCATATTCTTTGGAAGCTTTAATTTCAAATGAACACCATAGTCTTTGGAAGCTTGAATTTCAAATGACCACCATATTCTTTGAAAGACTGAATCCAAGCCAATGGCCCCTTTGGTGGGCTTGTTCCAAATGAATAGGGTTCAGCTTCAGAATAATAATAATAATAATAATAATAATAATAATAATAATAATAATAATAATAATAATAATAATAATAATAATAATAATAATAATAATAATAATAATAATAATAATAATAATAATTACTGTTACCATTTTAACCTAAATTTGAGTAGCATTATCAGCCAAAGATTTATTTTTAAAATCTCACCTAAATTTGACCAGCATTATCAAGCCAAAGATTTATTTTTAAAATCTTACATGCGATGTCGAGAAAAAAATGTTTGTTCTAAAATACTGGAGGGCTAACCAGGTGTTGCCAGGCTTTGCCACGACTTTGTCGAAGAGAGAGAGAGAGAGAGAGAGAGAGAAATATAAGGTGACTGATAACTTATCGAAAATGAATGAGTATCTTCCTGCCAAGCGATTATCGGGTTCGAAGTCCAAGAAAGATAAAGGCTGATAATATCTATTATCGCGCGGCTGATACTCGGTACTATTTTACCAGAAGACTTGTATTCGGTGCATGTTTGTTTGTGGGTTTGTATGTCTACGGAACGGAATTGCTGAGGAACTGCTTTGGGAAAGAGACGCAGACGAAATCCAAAGAACAGAGACATCTAACTTCTTTGAAATTTCCTTTAGAATTTGAGAAATAGAATTTGACTGCCTCTTTGCTTCTGAACGTTTGACCGATGTCACTGTCACACACACACACACACACACACACACATATATAATATATATATATATATATATATATATATATATATATATATATATATATATATATATATATATATATATATGCGTATGCTTTTTCCCCGGTTGTGTATGATTCTTGATTTTAATAACATTCTGATTATCAGCAATTTTTTTTTTCGATGAGGTTGCTGGCATTTCTCCATTCTGGTTGGGACTATCGACAGTCACTCAACTACCAAGTTCAACGAAGGCATAATGGATGCAATGAATGGCATCTCAAGCATGGCTAACTGCAGTGAATGACATCTCAAAAATTGCAATGAATGGTAACTCAAAAATTGCTAATTGCAATAAATAATAACTAAAAAGAGGCCAACTGCAATGAATAGCATCTCAAAAATTGCTAATTGCAATGAATGATATCTAAAAAGAGTCTGACTGCAATGGATGACAGTCCAGAAATGGATGACCGCAATGAATGACCTCTAAAAAGGTTTTAATGGTCCTGAATGACACCTTTAAAATGGATGGCTGCATTGAATGACAACCCCCCAAAAAAAAAAAGGCTAATTGCAGTGAATGACATCCCAAAAAATGGCTAATTGCAATGAAAGGGCCTCTCAAGAATGGCTATTTGCAATGAGTGACATCCCAAATATTGCTATTTGCAACGAATGGCATCGCAAAAATGGCTGACTGCAATGAATGGCATCACAGAGATAGCTAGCCGCAATGAATGACACAAAAAAAGGCTAACTGCAATGAATGGCATCACAAGAATAGCTAACTGCAATGAATGGTATCTCAAGACTAACCAACTGCAGTGAATGGTATCTCAAGGCTAACCAACTGCAATGAATGGTATCTCAAGAATAACCAGCTGCAATGAATGGTATCTCAAGACTAACCAACTGCAATGAATGGTATCTCAAGAATAACCATCTGCAATGAATGGTATCTCAAGACTAACCAACTGCAATGAATGGTATCTCAAGGCTAACCAACTGCAATGAATGGTATCTCAAGACTAACCAACTGCAATGAATGGTATCTCAAGAATAACCAACTGCAATGAATGGTATCTCAAGACTAACCAACTGCAATGAATGGTATCTCAAGGCTAACCAACTGCAATGAATGGTATCTCAAGACTAACCAACTGCAATGAATGGTATCTCAAGAATAACCAACTGCAATGAATGGTATCTCAAGGCTAACCAATTGCAATGAATGGTATCTCAAGACTAACCAACTGCAATGAATGGTATCTCAAGAATAACCAACTGCAATGAATGGTATCTCAAGGCTAACCAATTGCAATGAATGGTATCTCAAGAATAACCAACTGCAATGAATGGTATCTCAAGACTAACCAACTGCAATGAATGGTATCTCAAGACTAATCAACTGCAATGAATGGTATCTCAAGACTAACCGACTGCAATGAATGGTATCCCAAGTATAACCAACTGCAATGAATGGTATCCCAAGCATAACCAACTGCAATGAAATATTCTTGTGCAAAACTATAGATGGACTCTATCCCAGAAGGATGTCGTCGTCTCCAATAAGATATTTATTGCCTACGTAAATGTTAGAGGAGATGTTTTAGAATCAAATGTAACACACGTGTCTAGGAAACAGCAGCCTCTACATGACTGACTTGACTAGATGGGTCATTCAAAACTAAAGGACTGGAAGGGAGGGGAGGGAATTAGGCAGTGGACCTTACCTTACAGACCTTACACTGATACAGTAGTATTTGCAAGTTATAATCCGTCATTGGCTAAATAATATATATATATATATATATATAATATTGAAAATATATATAGTTGTCACTCTGTGGTATATATCAGACTTATTCATGATAATAGTTGTACTCTGTAATAATAACTTAATAATAATAATAATAATAATAATAATAATAATAATAATAATAATATTCAGATTAATAGATGTGACCTTAAAAATCCCGAGTTGTCACTCTGTGGTTGCGTCAGACTTATTCATGGTAATATTTACAATAATAATAGTAATAATGATTGTATTCAGAGTAAAAGACATGACGTACAGACACATTCGCCATTAATTTCTGCCCTGGGCAGTTTTATCTCTGATCACTGTCAAGCGCCGTTAGCTCCGCGACTCAGAAGAGATCAGTCCGTTTCTTTGCCAGCCTCATCATCGCAGCTTAACTCGATAATTTTGTCACACGCGTTGGAAGATGGTACGTGCGCTGTAGCATGTAAT
The DNA here is from genome assembly GCF_040412425.1 of Macrobrachium rosenbergii. Taxonomy (NCBI): domain Eukaryota; kingdom Metazoa; phylum Arthropoda; class Malacostraca; order Decapoda; family Palaemonidae; genus Macrobrachium; species Macrobrachium rosenbergii. The sequence goes on along the minus strand of NC_089749.1, from coordinate 57,872,072 downwards.
AATGAGTCATAACCTACCCCCACCCCCACCTCAGCCCCACTCCTAACCTCCCACTTCTTCCTGCTATCCTTCTAATCTTTCTTCTACTTCTAACTCCCTTCTCCACATCCCCTCTCTCACCACTACAACTCTCTTCTCTGATAATTCTTTCTTGACTGGTTCTCCCTCTTCCGTGTACTCTACGTCTCTCTCCTCCTCCTCCTCCTCCTCTTGTTCCTCCCACTTCTGTTGCTGGTGCAGCAGGCAGAGCAGATGGACGAACCCGGTATCCCATGGCCGCTTCGAGATAAGACGGACGGATAAGGCTCATCGGTGACTCATCTCCTTCGATAAGAAACCGAAAAAGGGAATTGAGTCGCCTCTTATCAACAGAGGAAGGGGGCAGGAGGAAGGAGGCAGGAGGAGGGAGGCAGGGGGAGGGAGGCAGGGGGAAGGAGGCAGGCAGGTAGTGAGCAGATCCCAAGAACAAGAGGAATTTGTTTCTGGTGATAGAAATTCATTTTTCGCTATAATGTGGTTCGGATTCCACAATAAGCTGTAGGTCCCGTTGCTAGGTAACCAATTGGTTCTTAGCCACGTAAAAATAAATCTAATCCTTCGGGCCAGCCCTAGGAGAGCTGTTAATCAGCTCAGTGGTCTGGTTAAACTAAGATATACTTAACTTAACCTGAGGAAATGAGTTTGTGTAATCGTATGTAAACAAGTGAATGAGTACTCCAGTGAAGAAATCCCTCGTATGAGGGTATTGCCGTCGATGCTCACGCGGTGCGCTGTAGGCATTACTTAAAGTTCTTTGCAGCGTCCCTTTGGCCATTAGCTGCAACCCTCATAGGTCCCAGCGCTTGGCCCTTGGGCTTAAATTCTATATTCTATTCTATTCGAGTTAGATGAATGGCGGGCGCCATGATGCACCACCATGACCTTTCTATTGGGGGGTTCATGAAATTGGTTAGTTGGCTCAGATTAAGGCGGCCTTATACCAGTCCGGGTCGTTGCCCTGTGTGTGTGTGTGTGTGTGTGTGCGGCAGCCCGGAAGTGTAGTAGGATGTGTAGGATGTGGCTGGGCATAAGGGGCCTGACGTGAACGACTGGGACGAAGGATGAGCAAAACTGAAGAACCGTAGGCAGAGATCAGTAGTAGGATTGACTGGACGATGACTAGGTGTCTAACTGGATGATGACTAGGTCTAACTGGACGATGACTAGGTGTCTAACTGGATGATGACTAGGTCTAACTGGACGATGACTAGGTGTCTAACTGGACGATGACTAGGTCTAGCTGGACGATGATGACTAGGTCTAACTGTACGATGACTAGGTGTCTAACTGGACGATGACTAGGTCTAGCTGGACGATGATGACTAGGTCTAACTGTACGATGACTAGGTGTCTAACTGGATGATGACTAGGTCTAACTGGACGATGACCAGGTGTCTAACTAGATGATGACTAGGTCTAACTGGACGATGACTAGGTGTCTAACTGGACGATGACTAGGTCTAGCTGGATGATGATGACTAGGTCTAACTGTACGATGACTAGGTGTCTAACTGGATGATGACTAGGTCTAACTGGACGATGACCAGGTGTCTAACTAGATGATGACTAGGTCTAACTGGACGATGATGACTAGGTCTAACTGGAAGATGACTAGGTCTAACTGGATGATGATGACTAGGTCTAACTGGTGATGACTAGGTCTAACTGGACGATGATGACTAGGTCTAACTGGACGCTGACTAGGTCTAACTGGATGATGACTAGGTCCAACTGGACGATGGCTAGGTCTAATTGGATGATGGCTAGGTCTAATGGACGATGACTAGGTCTAATGGATGATGACCAGGTCTAACTGGATGATGACTAGACTAACTGAATCATTACTAATTGGATGACGACTAGAAATGACTGGAAGATGACTAGACCTAATCAGATGACGACTGATTTAAAGATGACTGCTTGGACTGAATAATGACTGGAGGAGTCGTTGAGAAAACTTACCTAAATCAAAGCAGAGATCGTCGCTGCCATAATCAGGTGTGCGTCATATGAGTACCCTGATGCGCATGCGTAGCCCAGACCGGGAGACAGTGAGACCCTGAAGAAAACGGAAGGTTATAAGTAGGAAATAGGGAGGCAGAAGAGAATTCATGAGCTAAACATCGGATGCCTGGGTTCGAACCCCGTCCTGAGAGGAAGGTTTATTTCGGGAACTTATCCGTTCACACAAGAATCATACTGTGTGTGTGTGTATGTATGTATGTGTATGTTTGTGTGTGTAGGATCAAAACACCTGGAAAAGGCACGTAAAAAACAGCGACCTCTACTTCGGATTAAGCTGAGAAGACGAGAAATATATACATTATATGTATATAATATATAAAACTTATTTATTTATTTATTTATTTATATGTGTGTGCATACGTTTGCCGGGCTATACCCGGAACAATTTACCCACGGGACACTCTTCCTCCAAGTATGTATATCTGCGCACGTACACACACACACACACACACACACACACATAATATGACAAGAGTTCTGGGATCTCTTCAGATTCAGACGGCGTGGATTTGAAAGCGCATGTCAGTGCGTATTAATGCGTCCAGATGAAGCAGAACTGAGATGCTGCGTAAATCGACGCGAACCTGATGCACGAAGGCCTTTGTGATGCTCTGGGCCAAACCTCTTCTTTTCTCTTCTCTTCTCCCTTATTCCATTTAGCGATAACGGGACAGTCTCTACCAGGAGTCCTTATCCTCATCCCAGAGATGCTTCTTTGTTAGTTCATATCTTTTTTGCTTTTTGCTAATAACTGATCTCATTCTTCTCTGTTTCGTGTTACCTTCTGTTGCTTCTTTCGATGAACGCCATAATATTCTCTGGAAGACTGAATTTCCAGTCAGTGGCCCCTGTGGTGGGCTTGTTCCATTATGAATAGGGCTCTTCATCTTCTGAATAATAGTAATAAGAAAAATATTACAACGATTCATTACATGAAGGTTGAAAGCCATTTTAAATCTACAGTCTTTTGTTGAGTTGTGTCACTGAAAGCACCTTCTCTCTCTCTCTCTCTCTCTCTCTCTCAAGAAATACGTCATGGACGTGCCTCTTTGATAGCGAGAAAATGACGAATATCTTTATACCATTTGTATTAGTTTATGCATAATTCAACATTATCTAATTTAAGGTCGATTGACTTTCTGAGGTGCAATGTAACTCATTTTCTTTGATTTCATTCATTGTAGACTGAAGGATCGACCATCTCTTGTAGAGAATAAGATCGAGGAACAAAAGTGAAAGACCACCTCCGGTAAGAAACAATCATGAGTTTCGAAGAGTTCAGCTGTGACTAGATGTGAAGCGTTTTTGCTTTATTTTTCACTTTTTTCCAATATTGGGTAAAACGGGCTAGTTGTTGGGGGGAGGGGGAGTATAAACTAGGAATTTAAGCTGCGGAGGGGTCAAGGTGGGTGTGGGGGGGAAGGCGCATGCCGGGTGGGAGCAGAGAAAGGGCTTATACGATAGTGGAGGTTATGCATAGCCAGTTCCTGACCGCAGAGGCGCTTCGAGGATTAGATTGCCAGGCTCTTAAAACTGACTCACGGCGTCTCTGTCTATCCGCTTGTCCGTGGTGTCGCTTGTGTCCATCTCTGGTCGCTCCACCCTTACTGCCTCAACGAGGGATGCAACTTCCAAGGGCTTGTCAAAATTCTGACAGGGTCCAGGATGTAACTGGAAAACCATTTTAGATCAGGAGGGTCAGTTTGGACAACTTCTCTTTCCCAGTTGCACTTTCTTGCCAAAGAGGCTGAGGGGCAAGCTTCATGTTTGAACAGCAACCAAACCCTTGACTATTTCCAGGATTTTTCTGGAAAACCGATTTTTTCTTGCGGGGGACTCAGTCTGGACTGCATAAAGAAATTGAAAAGGCAGTCACTTTCACCGAGCGGCTATGAAT
>NC_089749.1:57858111-57860611 GCF_040412425.1 Macrobrachium rosenbergii | reverse complement strand
ACACATATATGTATATATATAGATAGGTAGATAGATAGATAGATAATTTATTATAGATAATTTATTATTATTATTATTATTATTGCTGTAATTATCAGCAACCGTTTGGATACAGCCGATTATTATTTTCATCTCTTTATCTCATGTATCTAAATTTTGTGTAGTTTATTGTCCCTCCTTTGTATATATTATTATTATTATTGTTCAGAAGACGGAAGAAGAAGCCCACCAAAGAAGCCGGTGACTTGAAATTCAAGCTTCCAAAGGACAAGTTGTTCATTGGAAAGAAGTAACAGAAGGTAATAGGAAACACAGAAAGAAGAGATCAGTCATTAGAAGAAAAGGAAATTGACAAATTGGTAGATAAACATGCAAAAATGTTAATAATTGAAGGAGAATTGCTTTATGGCGGTAAAGCATTGCATCTTCGCTTAAGCTTCTGAGGTTCTAATTGCCCAACGTCCTCAGGGAGACTTCCACGGTCCAGCAGTGTGAGGAATGAAACCCCTCGAGATCACGTAGTTTCAAACCTTTTGCATCTCCGTAGGGGGTTAGTGCCGGCAGTGCACCTCCCGTGGTGATCTGTAGGCATTACGTAAGGTTCTCTGCAGTATCGCTTTGGCACCTAGCTGCAACCCCTTTCATTCCTTTTACAGCACCTCCGTTCATATTCTCTTTCTTCCATCTGACTTCCCATCCTCTCCTAACAATTGTTTCACAGTGCAACTGCGAGGTTTTCCTCCCGGTGCACCTTTCAAACCTTCTTACTGCCAATTTTCCTTTTAGCGCTGGATGACCTCATAGATCCCAGCGCTATGAATTTGGCCTAAATTGTATATTCCAATTCTATATACATTCCAAACGTTTTGCATCGTTTTTCTCTAGATCTGAGAAAGCGTGTCGTCGCTTCCTTATAGTTTTTCAATATTACCTCGCACTTGTTATAGTGTCCATTTCTTTGATTAATGACTGGAGGCCCATCAGCTGTTAGACGTCCCATTGTCTGGGTTTTTGTGCGAGATCCTGATGAGTTTTTGCGAGCAAACTGGTCGTTAATTAGTTTTTTTTATTACTGTGCATCTTTCTTTACAATTATTTTTTCCTGAGTTTCTTATTGCCACCATCACATGTACGCATCCGTTATTCCTACTGTCGTTATCGCTTCTCGCGTATTTATTTTTGTATTGCCTGTATTGTATCTGTTTCTTTATTTGTGTGACCATAAGCTGAGATAAGATGAAATACGCTCACATTCTATATATATATATATATATATATATATATATATATATATATATATATATATATATATATATATACATATATATATATATGTATGTATATATTATGTGTGCGTATATATATATATATATATATATATATATATATATATATATATATATAAATATATATTATTTATAAATGTATATATATATATGTTATAAATGTATGTGTGTGTATGTGTATGTATATATATATATATATATATATATATATATATATATATATATATATATATATATATATATATATATATGTGTGTGTGTGTGTGTGTGTGTGTGTGTGTCTGTTTGACTCCAGCGTTAGAGTAATATGCAAATCATCCGTACACAATCCCGTCAGTCTCTTCGGGACTTACTATCGAGTTCATCAACAATAAATATTTACCCTGGAGGGGAACCTGCGACTCGTCCACTCCTCTCGTCAAAGAGGCGACTGTTTTCGGCCGAAACATTTGGCAATAAAAGTACCTCTGAATGAACCACCTCAGCTGCTCTCCTCGCCGTTTCGGGCGAACAATGGCCCGCCTTTAAGCAAATGTGAGTGTTCTTTATCTCCCTCCAGTACGTCTCTCTCTCTCTCTCTCTCTCTCTCTCTCTCTCTCTCTCTTTTTTTTTTTTTTTTTAGGAGTTGGACACTCGCCTTTCTGGAGTGGGGTCCCTGATTTGATCGGCGGCTCGGTCCTTTATATAAGGGCTTGCAGTTAATGGTGTACAGAAAAAATAAAATAGGAGACGCATAGGCTTCTGTACTCGGGCTATAAATCTTTCTTTATTAGAACAGCGAGAGCATCGGTGACTTAATCCCCTGGAAATGTCATATATTCCTCATGCTCTCACTCTTTGTACTCCGCATCATTAACCCATGTCCTTGTAACGCCATTTGACCTACCAGCCTCTCTCTCTCTCTCTCTTCTCTCTCTCTCTCTCTCTCTCTCTCTCTCTCGTGTATACCTTCATTCACTAACTCAAATTTGAACATTTCCCGTGTTTCAGAAAAATCGTATATTTTTGCATTTTCTCATCTCTCTCTCTCTCTCTCTCTCTCTCTCTCTCTCTCTCTCTCTCTCTCTCTCTCTCTCTCTCTCTCTCATCTATACCTTTATTCTTAACTCATATTTGAAAAGTTTCCGTGTTTCAGAAAAACCGTATATTTTTGCATTTTCTCATCTCTCTCTCTCTCTCTCTCTCTCTCTCTCTCTCTCTCTCTCTCTCTCTCT
>NC_089749.1:57835611-57853111 GCF_040412425.1 Macrobrachium rosenbergii | reverse complement strand
GTTGACTTAAGCAGTGTATTGTGCACGGGGTTTTAAGTTAACTGTTGTGGGTAGCAGCTACCGTGGAAAAGAGAGAGAGAGAGAGAGAGAGAGAGAGAGAGAGAAGATATTCAATAGTGAAATATATATATATATATATATATATATATATATATACATATATATATATGTGTGTATATGTGTGTGCGTTTTTTTGTTTGTATGTATACACACACACATGTATATATATACACATATATATATATATATATATATATATATATATATATATATATATATATATATATATATATGTTACAAATTGTCTAATGGCGGATAACTTCAGGGAAAACACACATTTTCAATCACCTGGTCAATACCACATTCCTCCTTTACCTGCTGAATCAAGGAGGCGCCTGATTTATTATTATTATTATTATTATTATTATTATTGTTATTATTATTATTATTATTATTATTAATTACTTCCGCACTATAAATATTTCCTCTATCATCAATTTTACTATTCACACGCTTCAACCAAATCTATCGCCACTATTGATTCCTAACAGGCGTTCATACCGCAACCGTTATTTTTATCATTTTTATTAAGCCTGTACTGATGTACGTGCACTGAGAATTCCGGTCGTATCATTAATAATGTACCCTTATTACCGGCATTGGTGAGCGCCAATTTGCACTCATACAAATTGGATATAAAGTGTGCAGTGCACTCGTTCATATGCGCCAAATCTTGCACAAGGAAATAGCGCAGAAAAATGAATTTAAAATAGGAAAAGTAAAAGTTAATTTCAAATGGAACGTCGCTGATCCTCCACGCATGCGCTCCTCTCAAGGGTGTAACTGAAATTAGGGCACGGAAGACGAGAACAATGGGTATTAGCTTTACGAGGAAGAAAAAAAGAGATAAAAAGAAGAATATTTGAATAAAAGTGAATAGCAGTGACCGTCTGCAGTAATTTCCACTGAAGGAACAAAAGGTGTCTGTACGCGAGGAGCCTCTAAGTCCTAGACGGCATGGCTAAGAGTCTGCCTGCAAGGATAAAAATGCGGAAATTCTAAGGGCAGACAATGTGTGAGAGAGAGAGAGAGAGAGAGAGAGAGAGAGAGAGAGAGAGAGCGAGCAACGTCCGGCGTGAGGTGGCGTTAATATGTTTACAGCTCTGAATTTCGTCATATCATTAGTTACTAACGGTTCGTCCACATTACAGTACAGCATATCATAACACACGTCTCTGCAACTTGTCGCATACATGTCACAAACAGGTTGAAAACAAGTCAGCGACTGTTGGAGAGCCAACCTCGGGCAAGTGCCGGATAATCTGTATGAATCACTGGCGAGGATTACCAATAAGTCGTTGACTTGTATTAGGCCTGTTTGTGACATGTGCGCGATGAGTCGCCGACATGTTTGTGACATGTTAATCTATGTTGTAGGTGCGTAAGGTCAGTGATCAAGCCGCCTCGCAGTTTGGAGAGAAAGTGCCATGTGACCTCTGAGCAAATATTTTCAGTGTGATTACTTATTAGCGTCCCAGGGGATTAGCTCGGCGTTCATGGGTACTATACGTTCAAGGTTGCTGTGCCTTACGCCAGGGTAAACTAGGTGAGTTGTGTTAAGGGAATATCAAAGGTGGAATGAAGTCCCGGAATCGACCAGGTATGATATGTTGTAGTGTAAATTTCTCTAAGGCAAAATAACTGGTGGTGGTTATGATAAAATTGTAAGATATGGAAAATAGCTAGGAATATATAAAACACTTGAAATAATGAATATATCAAAACTCATCGATAGTCGAGTTTTGTTATATTCATCATTTCAATAGAGCGTCTTCTATATTATTACCTGTTCTTGTTATTATATAATCTTATCCTAACAACTGCCATTAACAGATAGTTCTGTCGGTAAGAATAGTAACGATTAAGATAATGGTGATTATGATAATCACATTGATTGATAATAATCCAGTGATAACCCTAGCAGCAGCAAAAACAACAAAAGTCCTCCACCAGCTTCGGTTTTTTCCAGAATGATATAGCCTGCCTCTTTCCAAGAAGCGATCTATTACCAGCCAAAGGTCCGCACTTCATGTGGGCAGCCTGCCAAGAGCAGCTCGGCCTCTGCAATAAAGATCAAGTAAAAAAATGCGTCGAAGTTTCTTCGACTGCGGTTGATTTTCTGTACAGCGTGTAAAGCTGTATGAGCCTCGGCCCATGAAACTTTCAGCAGCTCGGCTTCTTCAGTAAAAAAACAAGTAAAAACTGTGCCGAGGTTTCTTCGGCTCAATCGAGTTTTCTGTACAGCGTGTAAAGCTGTATGAGCCTCGGCCCATGAAACTTTCAGAGCAGGTCGGTCTCTGCAATAAAAAAAAATAAAAAAAATGCTCCTAAGTTTCTTCGGCTCAATCGATTTTCTGTCCAGCGTATAAAGCTGTATGAGCCTCGGCCCATGAAACTTTCAGAGCAGCTCGGCCTCTGCAATAAAAGACGACTAAAAATTGCGCCGAAGTGTATAATACTGTATAAGCCTGGGCCCATGAAATTTTAACCATGGCCAGGTTGTGGCCTGTCCTATAGCGTGGCTAGACGCACGATCATGGTCAACTTCAACCTTAAATAAAATAAAAACTACTGAGGCTAGAGGGCTGCAATTTAGGTATCTTTGATGATTAGGGGGTGGGTGATCAACATACCAATTTGCAGCCCTCTAGCCTCAGTAGTTTTAAAGATCTGAGGGCGGACAGAAAATGTGTTTACGGACAGACAAAGCCATCTCTGTAATAGTTTTCTTTTACAGAAAACTCAAAAGAAGAGGGTGTGAATATTATCTCAAAGGAATAAGTCACAGGAGGCTAAACTTAGCAACCCACTTCAAGAATCAAAGCGATGAGTGTTCGATTTTTCATTGCCAGCGATATTTCCTGTCGAATGATGTAGTGGTGTTTGCCTTAGGCTATATTTAGTGCTGCTGTAGACGGACGAGCCGGGTTCCTCCCTCCTCCGTAAACACACACATGTATACTACCTCTCACACACACATACATACATGCATATATACATACATACATACATACATACATACATAAAAGATGTACATAAACATTTATATATATGTGTATATACACACACACACACACATATATATATATATATATATATATATATATATATATATATATATATATATATATATATATATAATATGACTGTTATATATAAATATATATATATATATATATACTGTATATAACTGACTGTTGGCCTAAGAAACAGGAGATCTTTAATTGCCCTATGAGCCTACAGATATATAGGAGGACTTTATCTTTAATTAATATATATATATATATATATATATATATATATATATATATATAGAGAGAGAGAGAGAGAGAGAGAGAGAGAGAGAGAGAGAGAGAGAGAACTGGCTCCTGAAGAAGTTACCTTTTCGATTCTCAAATCGTTATTTATCCTCGCGCTACATAATCATTAATACCTAAAGAATTTTTCCACACCAGTAAAGTACGAGATTACTGTCTTTGTTTATGGTTACTTTTAGATTAGTATGTCAAACGTAGATAGTAAGCTAGATAGACAAATAGATCATTCTAGAACTTGTAATGATAAGACTGCCTGAACCCCTTCCGCTCGTTTATGAATGGTCGCACTAACGCACTGGACCACCGATGGCAGGCCAAATTTGACGAAAATATTCGACGTAACAGGGCAACTCCTTAGGATCAAGAGTCCCTTCCTCCTTCTGATCGTCATTATCATCCTCTTCTTCTTCTTCTTCTTCTTCTTCTTCTTCTTCTTCTTCTTCTTCTTCTTCTTCTTCCTGATCATCATCAGCATTCTCCCCTTCTTCTTCTTTTGCTTCTTCTTCTTCTTCTCCTGATCATCATCAGATTCCTCTTCTCCTTCTTCTTCTTCTTCTTCTTCTTCTTCTTTTCCTCCTGTTGCTGATCATCATCAGCATCCTCTTCTCCTTCTTCTTCTTCTTGTTTTCCTCCTCCTCCTGATCATCATCAGCACCGTCTGCTTCTTCTTCTGCTTCTTTTTCTTCTCCTGATCATCATCAGATTCCTCTTCTCCTTCTTCTTCTTCTTTTCCTCCTCCTCCTGATCATCATCAGCTTCTTCTTCTTCTTCTGATCATCATCAGCACCCTCTTCTTGTTCTTCTCCTGCTTCTTCTTCTTCTCCTGATCATCATTAGATTCCTCTTGTCCTTCTTCTTCTTCTTCTTTTCCTCCTCCTCCTGTCATTATCAGCATTCTCTTCTTCTTCTCCTCCTGCTCCTGATCATCATCAGCTTCCTCTTTTTCTTCTTCTTCTTCTTCTTCGTCTTCTTCTCTTGGTCATCATCAGCTTCCTCCTCTTCTTCTTCTTCCCCTTTTCCTTCTTCTTCTCCTCCTTCTTCTTCTCTCTCTTCTCTCCTTCTTCTTCTTCTTCTTCTTCTTCTTCTCTTCTTCTTCTTCTTCCTTTTCCTTCTTCTTTAGCTCATTCTCTTCTTCTTCTTCTTCTTCTTCTTCTTCTTCTTCTTCTTCCCTTTTCCTTCTTCTTCTCCTCATTCTCCTTCTCCTTCTCCTTCTTCTTCTTCTTCTTCTTCTGGAGATGAGCAACCCGAGAAGATCCCAGTCACTTGAGCGTATCATCAAATATCGCGGACGACCGACGTTCAGCGGAGGGACGTGAGGCATATGTTGTTGATGTTGGTTTGGATGCAAGCAAGGGGGAGAGGAGGAGGAGGAGGAGGAGGAGGATGAGGGGGAGGTGGAGGAGGAGGAGGAGGAGAGTCTGTTATCGGGATCACCTCTTTTACCGGGAGGTGTTGCAGCCTCACAATCGTTCGTATTGTTTATAGCATCCCCTCCCCATCCACCAACCCCCCTCCATGCGATGCCCTCTCGTACCCCATACAGTTTTAATGGAGGCGGTGTTATTTCTTATTTTTTTTTCCTTTCTTCATCATGAAATAAAAAAAAGTTGAGTTGGTTTATTCGTTTCAAAATCAAGAATCACCCGTCCGCCAACTTGATTCCTTCGGCGAGATAAAAAAAAGTTCATGAAAGGACTGAGGAGTAACATACCCACATACCCACAAGACAGTACGCAAGGATGACGCCCGCCGCCCATCTCTAGATCACCCCCCCCCCTCACCCCACCCACACAGTACCTCCCTACTGACCTCGGGGAGTCAGAAAGGTTTGTTTTGGTAGCGACTTCCTATCCCGAGGATATGTGGCGGGAAAACAAGAAAGGAGCGGAATCTCGCGAAGGTTTCGTCCCAGGGGGCGAGAATTGCCTCATCGAAGCCCTCCCGTTTTGACGAGGCATACTGAGAGGCCAAGACCTTGGCACGTACATTTTGACGGCGCAGTGCTTATAGGTCAAGAGAGGTATACTGGATTTTAAGGAACGCCGTCCACGTCCGATTCGAGGATCGAACACGGGTCCCTCAGAGTTAAAAGTCAAGTATACCTTAGTTTAACCAGACCGCTGAACTGATTAACAGCTCTCTTAGGGCTGGCCCAAAGGATTAGACTTATTTTACGTGGCTAAGAACCAACTGGTTACCTAGCAACGCGACCTATAGCTTATTGTGGAATCCGAACCACATTATACCGAGAAACGAATTTCTGTCACCAGAAATAAATTCCTCCAATTCTTCATTGGCCGGCCGGAGATTCGAACGCGGGCCCAGCAGAGTGCTAGAATATTAAGCTACCGGCCTGCGAGGCCAGTTGTAGAGTGGCTGAACTTGTTTCGTAGTAATCAGGTGGGTTTCTTTTCCTTCTTCTTCCTCCGCAGTCAAATTGTACCTGCCAGACAGGATGCGCAGTGGCTGGTTGGCCGCGTTCGAGCTGTAGTTAGTAGTATTTACAGTAGGAACGCTTCAATTATAACGTACCTCCCAGCCAGGAAGTGAAGCGGTTCATTGCGTTGTATAGTGATACGCACGGACGTTCATTGCTGGAGGAAGCTGCGACTGCGCTACTACGATTGTGTTTTGTGACTGCTTCCATTGATGTTGTGCGTTGATCAGTGCATTTCATAATCAACCCTTTTTCAGTTTTCTGTTAAAGGAAACTATTGTGCCGGTTTTGTCTTCCGTCCGCACTTTATTCTGTCAACACTTTTTCTGTCCGCCATCAGATCTTAAAAAATACTGAGGCTAGAGGGCTGCATGATTGTTATGTTGATCATCCACCCTCCAATCGTCAAACACACCAAATTGCATCTCTCTAGCCTCACTAGTTTTTATTCTATTTAAGATTAAAGTTAGCCGCAATTGTGCTTCTGGCAACTATATAGGATAGGCCACCGCCGGGCCGTGGTTAAAGTTTCATGGGCCGCGGCTCAAACAGCATCATACCGAGACCACCAAAAGATAGATCTATTATTTCTTTTTTTTATTAATGCGATTACAACTGCTGCTACGTCCGTTATGGGCTGCCCAAGAGTGAGAGACTGTGCTGGCATAAGGCCAACTTAAATTAAAACAACAACGATTGCTGTTTCTGGTACTCCATGTTTATCAGAGTTTGATAATCAAATTTCTTTTTAACGATAGTTTTCCTTAGGGGGTTAGTGCCGTCAGTGCGCCTCATGCGGTGCAATGTGGGCATTACTTAAGGTTCTTTGCACCGTCCCTTCGGTCCCTAGCTGCAACCCCTTTCATTCCTTCTCCTGTATCTCCTCTCATATTCTTTCCTTCCATCTTACTTTCCTCAACCCTCTCCTAACAATTGATCCATCGTGCAACTGCTTTGAGGTTTTCCTCCTGTTACACCTTCCAGACCTGTTTTACTCTCAGTTTCCCTTTCAGCGCTGAATGACCTCATAGGTCCCAGCGCTTGGCCTTCGGCCTAAATTCTATATTTTGTTTCTATATATTTAGCGATAGTTAAATATTATTTATTGAGTCTAAAATGGTAGTAGGGAATTTCCAGATGATATTTTTCTCTTACTTCCTAATGTGAACACCATAATATTCTTTGAAAGCTTAAATTTCAAGTCAGTGGCCCCTTTGGTGGGCTTGTTCCATATGAATAGGGTTCATCTTCTGAATAATAATAATAATAATAATAATAATAATAATAATAATAATAATGACTCAACTGTGCTGTGTTTGTTTATGTCCGCAAGTTGAAGAAATAGACATCACTGTCATAGTTTTCGTGATTTGTGTTGCTGTTTACGCATGCGCATATTTATCCGTTAGCTGATTTCTTTTGATTTAGTCGCCAGTTACGTCTTGTTTTCTTCTCTCACTCTGTTACGTGGTTTTCAGTCTGAAGCACCTTGCTTTGAAAGTTAGTTGGTGTCCTTATAATAATAATAATAATAATAATATTAATAATATGTCGTCGTCCAACACAGGGCCAGCCTCTCTCTCCCTCACCTGCGACTCCATATAGAAACACAGAATGAAGGCATCTGCTTGGTCCTAGATTCGGGATGGTACATAACGTCCTTAGGATCAGGACTATCCGTCTCTCTCTCTCTCTCTCTCTCTCTCTCTCTCTCTCTCTCTCTATATATATATATATATATATATATATATATATATATATGTATATATATATATATATATATATATATATATATATATATATATATATATATATATATATATATATATTCTGTAAGATAGAAAATGGGAAGTAAGACAGTGTTGCCATCCAAACGGGACACGAGTTTTGAAACCCATGGTTGCCATGTTCTCTCTTCTTGATAACAGCGATACAAGGAAAAAATATAACGAGAGAAATTAATTCCAGAGGCATCAAGTGGTCCTTCGCATCATGATGTGATGAGAATGACTGCCGATTGAGACCTGGAGATGAGGCGGGAAGAGGACCCGGCAATTTTCTTTTGTTGCCGAACACCTGTTGAAGGGTTATCTTTTTTTTTTTTTTATTTCATCATTTCTTTTTATCTTCTTCTCCTTTATTCGACTCTTCCTCTACTTATCTTAATACTGATTGCAAATGCGTCCAGTTTTTTTTTCTACCTGTTCAGATATTGCGAGAGAGAGAGAGAGAGAGAGAGAGAGAGAGAGAGAGAGAGAGAGAGAGAGAGAGAGAGAGAGAGAGAGACTGTCCGATGAATGGTTTCACCTCTGGGAGCTAGCATTTTCCCCCTAGTGCTTAGAGGCTTGCAACAGACTCCAGGAGACCGATGTCGCCGGGCAGTGGGTCACAATAAGCCCCGAGAAACCAACCGAATGGGTGAAGAAGGCGATGTACAAATGATAAAAAGGGGAACAAGAGGCAGTTTATGTCTAACCTTCCCTTACACATAATCTGCATAATTATACGCACAACAGCAAATAACTTTTATGCAAAGTAATTGGTACATTTCTCTCTCTCTCTCTCTCTCTCTCTCTCTTCTCTCTCTCTCTCTCTCTCTCTCTCTCGTGTCCGGCTCTTTTACTTTATTTCAACCTCAAGCGTTTGAATGACGGAGAGGAAAACAGTATGAAATCAGATGGAGTCCCAGAGTCCCGAACTGCCATTGACGAATCACGTCATAGAATCACCTTCCCGTGAGGGGGTAGTGCCATCAGTGCACCTCCTCACGCGGTGCACTGTAGGCTTTACTTAAGGTTCTTTGCAGCGTCCCTTCAATCCCCTAGCTGCAGCCCCTTTTATTCCTTTTACCAACCCTCCTTTCATAGTCTTTCTTTCATCTGACTTTCCACCCTCCCCTAACAATTGTTTCATAGTGCAACTGTGAGGTCTTCCTCCTGTTACACCTTTCAGACCTTTGTAGCTACGGAATCACCAGTGGCGTCACGCCCCAAGGGTGGGAGGAAGCTCCCATTCCGACCGTGATAACAGTCACTCAAACGATCCCATGACACAGGCTTTTGGCTACAGGTTCGCTGACTCTGCGACTCCAACCCGGCGGCATTTTCCCGAGATGTAACCGAGTACCGAGACCTTTCCCTGAAAAAAGCGCGACACCATGTCTTAAAAACTAACCATAGAATTTTCTTGAAAATAATCTCATTATGTTTCCTGCACCCAAATTACTCTGCCAGTCACCCCAACCTAACCTAACCTAGGGTCATGGTGCGTGAGGCTAATGCAGTACTAGCATACATCTCACGAATTTGCTCCCCGGGGCCACTTTCCAGATGCGACTGATACGAAGGCTTCTGCGCTTCCAACGGTTCCGTAGACGATCACGGCTATTCTTCTCATTTACATGAAACTGAGGGTTCGGATTCTCCTAGGGAGAGGATGCCGCTCGTGTGGAATTGCAAGCCTGGATTTTTTTTTGATGCGTGTCACGTCAGAGATTGCGAGTTCCCAGCGGTGCATTTACCGGAGAGAGAGAGAGAGAGAGAGAGAGAGAGAGAGAGAGAGGTGTTCTGCAGAGTTCACGGCTGCGAATGCATGCTAATTGTCCGTCTCGCTTCCTGA
This sequence comes from Macrobrachium rosenbergii, assembly GCF_040412425.1. Taxonomy (NCBI): domain Eukaryota; kingdom Metazoa; phylum Arthropoda; class Malacostraca; order Decapoda; family Palaemonidae; genus Macrobrachium; species Macrobrachium rosenbergii. Next base: position 57,843,679 of record NC_089749.1, on the reverse strand, counting down.
AGAATCGGAGAAATGAACGTACTCCGAGCGTTTTTTTTTTTTTTTTTCTGCAAGTTCAGAGATACATTTGCTAAGTGGGACTTGAACGCGTAATTTGAAAATGTCAGTGCACAATGTTATTAATTTAAAGGTTCCTCATTTCTGTTAGCAATTCATTCACACGCGATGAACACGGTGTGGAAGCCATTCTTTCTTTCTCACTGGTTATTTAGCCTTTTCTTCTTCTTCTTCATCTTCTTCTTCTTTCAGAGACATGGTCTTACGTGGCGGCGACATTCGCCTTCGTTGGTTTTATAAATATATATAATATATATATATATATATATGTATATATATATATATATATATATATATATATATATATATATATGCACACACACACTATATATATATATATATATATATATATATATATATATATATATATATATATATATATAGCATATAATATATATAAATAAAGCTGAAATTTTCGTTATTATTATTATTATTATTATTATTATTATTATTATTATTATTATTATTATTAAATAGTGCGCCATTCCTATAGAAATCCCAAAAAACCCCTTTGCTTTCTCAGGGGACTGTTTTACGGCTGATAAACAGAGATCAAATTGACTCTGAGGAGAGGGCAGGTTCTGTCCTCGACATCGGATCGATTTTCAGCGATCACTGAGACAGGAATCATCTGTCTTCCTCGTGAACGAAATAAGATACAGGAGAGACTCGATGAGTGGTGGCTCTTTGGCATCGAGGTCCGTAGAAGACAATATTATACAGAAAAGAGTATTCAGTGCGTTCTATAGATCATGCACTCAAAGACCTTGAATTATGGCTTTGCCGACTTGCAGAGGTGGTGTTCCCCAGGGTTGCCTTTTGGGGCTAAGTCTGTATGGTCGCTGCCTGTACGTTATCAATATTCGCAAGATATAATGCTCAATTATATAGAGTATTCTAAAGTATTGTATTCTGTAGCCCTTAAATATGCTTTTTATATCTGTGGAGGTTAAGTGTTGTCGCCTGTTATCGCTCTGTAGAAATTGATAGGGCATGGAAAAGGGTATTCTAAAGATGAGGTTCTCTACAAACGTAGAATGCTGTGATCATTCGATTTGCAAAGATCAAGTGCTGCTCTTCTGCTATGTTGTTTTTTCTTCTCTTTTTTTGTCAAACGGACACCCGAAATAAAAGACTGAGATGGATATTCCAAAATAAAATTTTTCGCCTTAAATGGCAACAATATTTAACCAATACTGGAGAATAATATCGTACTACTGATTACCATCTCCCAGTGTGGGATGGCGGTGCCCAGTCCAAATAAAGCACACCCCGGTGCAAAGTGATCTCTCTCTCTCTCTCTCTCTCTCTCTCTCTCTCTCTCTCTCTCTCTCTCTCTCTCTGTCCCCTCGACGACGACCCTCCTCCCCTCTTACTGGAGCTTTTTGAGAGAGCCCTGCAGCTCTCCCGCGCTTTCTCGAGTTACAACACACACTCCTGAAGGCGCACATGCGTGCCATCGCCAATAGGCAAAGTCGGTTGAGATGGATCCATTGAATCATGAGTGTGATGTTACAGCCACAAAGTGCGTTATTGTGCTAACGGTGATTTGCCTGCCTGATTATTATTATTATTATTATTATTATTATTATTATTATTATTATTATTATTATTCAGTAGGTGAAACCTATTCATGGAACAAGCCCACCAAAGGGGCCGTTGACTTGAAATTCAAACTTCCAAAGAATATGGTGTTTATTAGGAAGAATTAAGAGGAAGCAAAGTGAAATACAGAAAGAAGAGATCCCACTTATCAAAAAAGGAAAAAGAATTAATTAATGGATAAATAGGTTAAACTGTATTAAAATGCAAGAAGAATAGCTTTAGAGATGTAATGCAATTGCATCTTCGCTTGAACTTTCGAAGTTCCGATTGAACGACATCCTCGGTAGGGAGACTGTTCCACAGTCCAACGGTGTGAGGAATAAAGGACCTCTGGAACCGAGGACTTTTAACAAAAGAAGGGAAAGTATCGAATAGAGTTATCGCAGGTGGATGAATAATACGAATACTCTACGTAGGGGGGTTGTTCCGTGAGTGCACCTCGCGTGGTGCACTGTGGGCATTGTTTCTTTGCAGCGTCCCTTCGGCCCCAGGCTGCAACTTCTTTCATTCCTTTTGCTGTACGTCCATTCATATTCTTTCTTCCATGATACTTTCCAACCTCTCTAACTGTATTTTCAAAGTACAATGCGAGGTTTTCCTCGTGTTACACCTTTCAAACCTTTTACTTTCAATTTTCCTTTCAGCATTGAATAACCTCATAGGTGACAACGCTTGGGCTTTGGCCTTAATTCTGTATATTCTGCCCTGTTCTGTTGTTTGCTTTACAATGATGGAACACTGACTTGTGAGGGGTAAGGGGTTACAATGGGGCGTGAGGGCTGTAACCACCTAGTGGAATCGCTCGCTGTTGCCCAGTCATTCAGTGTGTGGTTGAACTGATCTGAACATAGAATTTAGGCCAAAGTCCAAACGCTGGGACTTATGAGGTCATTCAGCCCTGAAAGGAAATTTGAAAGTAAGTGGTCTCAAAGGTGTAACAGGAGGAAAACCTCGCAGTTGCACTACGAAACAATTGTTAGGAGAGGGTGGAAAGTAAGATGGAAGAAAGAGAATATGAAAGGAGGTACAGTAAAAGAAACGAAAGGGGTTGCAGCTTGGGGCCGAAGGCACGCTGCAGAGAACCTCAAGTAATGGCTACAGTGCACCCCACGAGGTGCACTGACGACGCTAACACGCCCCCCCCCAGGGGGTTGTATGGTTGGTCTCACGGTCTAGGTATGTACCTAGACCGCGGTTAGTGTGATCTGGCGTCGCAGCGTCGAAACTAGGCCCAAAAATCTATCAATCATTACAGTAAAACGCAGTTTGCATGTATATACTTTTTCTGTGTGTAAGAACGATATCTGCGTTTACATGGTACAAAAGGGGTATATATATATATATATATATATATATATATATATATATATATATATATATATATATATATATATATATATATATATATATATATATATATATATATATATATATATATATATATATACATAACTTCCGGACGGTACTTAACGTCCGTACTATCGGAACTTGTCTTCTTGACTTTCTTATACCAGAACCATTTCAGACAGTATGGGAACTGCCAGCAATGACACTAGGAAACAAATAAAAATTCGCCGAATTTTCCTCGGCGCAATCGAGTTTTTTGTACAGCGTATAATCAAGGCCACCGAAATTGATCTGTTTTTCGGTGGCCTCAGTATAATGCTGTATGAGCCGCGGCCCATGAAACTTCAACCACGGCCCGGTGATGGCCTGTCTTATATCGTTGCCAGGCGCACGATTATGGCTAATTTTAACCTTAAATAAAATAAAAACTACTGAGGCTAGAGGGCTGTAATTTGGGATGTTTGATGACTGGAGGGTGGATGATCACTATACCAATATGCAGCCCTCTAGCCTGAGTAGTTTTTAGGATCTGAAGGCGGACAGAAAAAAGTGAGGACAGAAAACAGAAAACTAAAGTGAATGAGAAAGTAAATGCTCCTTTCAAGCCCAGACCCGAAGCAAAACAAGAACAAGAAGGAATAAAGAAGGTGCTGGGGGATAGACCTGCAACCTCTTGAAGGAAGAAAGGCTATATGAGTCATGAAAAACAGAAGCTGGAAGAGAATTCCAAAGACTGTCGGTTGATGGAATGAAAATCAGCGAGTGAATGTGCGGAGTGGTAGTTTGTGTGTCTGGTCAACACTTGGATAGATGACCGTATTGAAGCACCATTCGCAGCTGGGTTGGCGTCGCAGCTGCCATGGTCACTGACACCGGATGAAGTGCTGTTGACAGCAGGGCTGACTCATCTTGTAGGGGGCAGGGCTATGGCGGCTGTTTAAGTCTTCATTGTGACCAGATACAGTCGACTAGCTGCCAGGAACATAATTCACTGGTGAGGCGAACATCACAACCTGTGGAGGAGAATTATTATTATTATTATTATTATTATTATTATTATTATTATTATTATTATTATTATTATTACGCATTCAACTGGAACAATGAGTCTTCCGCAGAGTTGTGACAAAGAGAAATATAAGCAATAGAATATGAAGAAATAAATAATAAAAGAAAAGAAGATATAGCAATAAATGCCTTTGCCAGGTTGTTCGATACAAACTTGTAAACATAAGCTAAAATCTATCACATGACTATTAAAAGAATGAAAGGGACAAGAAGAAATACCTGAATTTCAGAATATACCTCCCAGATTTTATATTCCACAATAAATAAATCCTAAGGCTTCGAGCTTTTGCCCGACATCCTTCTCGAAAGTCACCATTGTCATTATCACACCAAGAATTGTATGTTAACATGTTAACGTTAGAGAGAGAGAGAGAGAGAGAGAGAGAGAGAGAGAGAGAGAGAGAGAGAGAGAGGCCTGGGAAATCGGGTGGCTTTGTAGTCGGGGCAGGGCGAAATAGGGAAGGAATTGTAAGTAAGTATTAGGAAGAGAGAGAGAGAGAGAGAGAGAGAGAGAGAGAGAGAGAGAGAGAGAGAGGTAAAGGAGGCGAAATGGAAGAAGAAACAGAGAGCTGGGAAATGAAGTGTGATAGGCGAGTAGAATTGTAAAAGCCATTGCAAGAGTTAGAAGAAGAAGAAGAAGAAGAGGAAGAAGAGAATGCGATAAGGGAGGATATTTGGAGAATGCATTGTAAGTTTTAGGAATAAGAGAGAGAGAGAGAGAGAGAGAGAGAGAGAGAGAGAGAGAGAGAGAGAGAGAGAGAGAGAGGGTGCATAGGCGAGGGAAAGATGTAGTAAGTGTTTGGAAGTAGAACAGAGAAGCACATGTCAACAAAATATGAATAAAACTTTAAAAAATTTAGATGTTCATATGGCATTATGTCTCCTGTTTATTAATAGTATACCAACTTGTGCATGATTGTGGAGGAAAAACGGTATACATGAGAGAGAGAGAGAGAGAGAGAGAGAGAGAGAGAGAGAGAGAGAGAGAGAGAACGAATGATTTTAAGTTATCAGGCGTCGTGACTTCTATGGTCATTGGCGCCTGAGAGAGAGAGAGAGGGAGAGAATGAATGAATGATTTTAAGTTATCAGGCGTCGTGACTTCTATCGTCATTGGCGCCTGAGAGAGAGAGAGAGAGAGAGAGAGAGAGAGAGAGAGAGAGAGAGAGAGAGAGAGAGAATGAATGAATGATTTCAAGTTATCAGGCGTCGTGATTTCTATGGCCAGTGATGCCTGAGAGAGAGAGAGAGAGAGAGAGAGAGAGAGAGAGAGAGAGAGAGAGAGATGCGAAAATAAACAGTAATTCTGAAACACAAAAATTTCAAATTTGAGTTGGTGATAAAAGGTATACATAAAAGAGAGAGAGAGAGAGAGAGAGAGAGAGAGAGAGAGAGAGAGAGAGAGAGAGAGAGAGACGGGAACGGGGGTAAACGAGAGCCGAGGAGGAGCGGAGCAATAGCTGATGCATGATGATGAATACCCTTTCTGAAGCTTCTCGGAACCGACAGGGTTGCTTTCACAGCTGATTGCTCTCGGTCCCTACGTGAGAACAAATCAAAGACGCCGGGCAGCGCCGCTCGTACAAGGGGCGCCTTTCATCGCGCATCTTAAATGATATCACTGAAAACAGACGGAGGGGAGAGGAGGAAGTTCCTCTGTTTGTCGAGGCGCGCCGTCTTCGGCCGTAAAAGTGGAGAGGGTCACAGCGAGGCATGAAAGCGCCCAACAGAGGAAGGGTGAGTAAGCACGCTGAGAGAATGTCTATTATTTGAAATTGAAAGAGGACGCTCGTGACGTCATCATCCTGGTTAGTAGGACGCTATATTCTATGTGATTTGCTATGATGTTCTATGGAATGTATAACAGAAAATGACATAGAATATAGCTTTCGTTAGCTTTCATTTCCAAAGAAAATGACAGGGTTGGAATATACGAAATCAAATTAAAAAGAAAAAGACGAAATGATAAATAACAAGTAAAAAATGCGCCATCGAGTTTTTTGTGCAGCGTATAATCAAGGCCACCGAAAATATATCTATCTTTCGGTGGTCTCGTTATAATGCTGTATGAGCCGCGACCGATTAAATTCTAACCACGGCCCGTTGGTGGCCTGTCCTATATCGTTGCCAGACGCACGATTATGGGTAACCTTAAACCTTAAATAAAATACAAACTACTGAGGAGACTAGAGGGCTGCAATTTGGTGATTGGAGGGTGGATGATCAACTTACCAATTTGCAGCCCTTTAGCCTCAGTAGTTTACAGAAAACTAAAACTTTAAAAATGTCTTTACGTTAAATAACGAATATGATGTTGTTTGAGTAGACATGACTCATAATACACAAGTAAACATTGCTGCTACAAGTAAACAATGGCTGATACCACTGCTACCACTGATATAACAACTGCTTCTGCTGCTGCTGCTGCTGCTACTAAAATAGCAGCAACAACAGCCACTGCTAATACTGATGCTGTAACAATAACTCTTACAGCTCAAACAACAATAATCGTAACTGTTATTACCGCTGTTACTGCTAAAGCAACAAGAACAACAACTGTTACTACTACCGCTGTTATTACGGCTAAAGCAACAAGAACAACAACTGTTACCACGACGCTGTTGTTACTGCTAAAGCAACAAGAACAACAACTGTTACCACTACCGCTGTTATTACTGCTAAAGCAACGAGAACAACAACTGTTACCACGACGCTGTTGTTACTGCTAAAGCAACAAGAACAACAACTGTTACTACTACCGCTGTTATTACTACTAAAGCAACAAGAACAACAACTGTTACCACGACGCTGTTGTTACTGCTAAAGCAACAAGAACAACAACTGTTACCACTACCACTGTTATTACTGCTAAAGCAACAAGAACAACAACTGTTACCACTACCGCTGTTATTACTGCTAAAGCAACAAGAACAACAACTGTTACCACTAACGCTGTTGTTACTGCTAAAGCAACAAGAACAACAACTGTTACCACTAACGCTGTTATTACTGCTAAAGCAACAAGAACAACAACTGTTACCACTAACGCTGTTGTTACTGCTAAAGCAACAAGAACAACAACTGTTACCACTACCGCTGTTATTACTGCTAAAGCAACAAGAACAACAACTGTTACCACTAACTGTTATTACTGCTAAAGCAACAAGAACAACAACTGTTACCACTAACGCTGTTGTTACTGCAAAGTAACAAGAACAACAACTGTTACCACTACTGTTATTACTACTAAAGCAACAAGAACAACAACTGTTACCACGACGCTGTTGTTACTACTAAACAACAAGAACAACAACTGTTACCACTACCGCTGTTATTACTGCTAAAAACAAGAACAACAACTGTTACCACTAACGCTGTTATTACTGCTAAAGCAACAAGAACAACAACTGTTACTACTCTGTTATTATTACTGCTGAAACAAGAACAACAACTGTTACCACTAACGCTGTTATTACTGCTAAAGTCAACAAGAACAACAACTGTTACTACTACCGCTGTTATTACTGCTAAAGCAACAAGAACAACAACTGTTACCACTCGCTGTTATTATTAAAGCAACAAGAACAACAACTGTTACCACTAACGCTGTTGTTACTACTGTTGCAACAAGAACAACAACTGTTAAACGCTGTTGCTGCTAAACAACAAGAACAACAACTGTTACCACTAGCTGTTATTACTGCTAAAGCAACAAGAACAACAACTGTTACCACTAACGCTGTTATTACTGCTAAAGCAACAAGAACAACAACTGTTACCACTAACGCTGTTGTTACTGCTAAAGCAACAAGAACAACAACTGTTACCACTACCGCTGTTATTACTGCTAAAGCAACAAGAACAACAACTGTTACCACTAACGCTGTTATTACTGCTAAAGCAACAAGAACAACAACTGTTACCACTACCGCTGTTACTGCTAAGGCAACAAGAACAACAACTGTTACTACTACCACTGTTACTGCTAAAA
>NC_089749.1:57823111-57830611 GCF_040412425.1 Macrobrachium rosenbergii | reverse complement strand
AGGTAGGAAGGGGAAAATGAAGTCACTGGGTGTAGGAAGGGAAATGAAGAAGAAGGGAAAATGAAGTCACTGGGTGAGTGGTAAGGAAGGGAAATGAAGTCACTGAGGTGTGAGGTCACTGGGTGTGAGGAAGGAAAAATGAAGTCACTGGGTGTGAGGTAAGGAAGGGAAAATGAAGTCACTGGGTGTGTGGTAGGAAGGAAAATGAAGTCACTGGGTGTGAGGTAAGGAAGGGAAAATGAAGTCACTGGGTGGGTGAGGTAAGGAAGGGAAAATGAAGTCACTGGGTGTGTGAGGAAGGGAAAATGAAGTCACTGGGTGAGGTAAGGAAGGGAAAATGAAGTCACTGGGGTGAGGTAAGGAAGGGAAAATGAAGTCACTGGGTGTGAGGTAAGGAAGGGAGGTCACTGGGTGTGAGGTAAGGAAGGAAAAGGTCACTGGGTGTGAGGTATGAAGGGAAAATGAAGTCACTGGGTGTGAGGTAAGGAAGGGAAAAAAACACTGGGGTCACTGAAGGTGAGGTAAGGAAGGGTGGTCAGGAAGGAAGGGAAAATGAAGTCACTGGGTGTGAGGTAAGGAAGGGAAAATGAAGTGAGGTAAGGAAGGGAAATTGAGGTCACTGGGTGTGAGGCAAGGAAGGGAAAATGAAGTCACTGGGTGTGAGGTAAGGAAGGGAAAATGAAGTCACTGGGTGTGAGGTAAGGAAGGAAAATGAAACTGGGTGAGGTAAGGAAGGGAAAATGAAGTCACTGAGGTGTGTCACTGGGTGTGAGGTAAGGAAGGGAAAATGAAGTCACTGGGTGAGGTAAGGAAGGTGAAGTCACTGGTGTGAGGAAAATGAAGTCACTGGGTGTGAGGTAAGGAAGGAAAATGAAGTCACTGGTGTGAGGTAAGGAAGGGAAAATGAAGTCACTTGAGGTGTGTCACTGGGTGAGGTAAGGAAGGGAAAATGAAACTGGGGGTGAGGGAAGGGAAAATGAGGTCACTGGGTGTGAGGTAAGGAAGGGAAATTGAGGTCACTGGGTGTGAGGCAAGGAAGGGAAAATGAGGTCACTGGGTGTGAGGTAAGGAAGGGAAAATGAAGTCACTGGGTGTGAGGTAAGGAAGGGAAAATGAGGTCACTGGGTGTGAGGTAAGGAAGGGAAAATGAAGTCACTGGGTGTGAGGTAAGGAAGGGAAAATGAAGTCACACTGGGTGTGAGGTGAGGGAAGGAAAATGAAGTCACTGGGTTTGAGGTAGGAAGGGAAAATGAAGTCACTGGGTGTGAGGTAGGAAGGAAAATGAAGTCACTGGGTGTGTGAGGTAGGAAGGGAAAATGAAGTCACTGGGTGTGAGGTAAGGAAGGGAAAATGAAGTCACTGGGTGTGAGGTAAGGTAAGGAAGGAAAATGAAGTCAAGGAAGGAAGGGAAAATGAGGGTCAAAGGTAAGGAAGGGAAAATGAAGTCACTGGGTGTGGGTGTGGTAAGGAAGGGAAAATGAAGTCACTGGGTGTGAGGTGAGGTCAGGAAGGGAAAATGAAGTCACTGGGTGTGAGGTAAGGAAGGAAAATGAAGTCACTGGGTGTGAGGCAAGGAAGGAAAATGAGGTCACTGGGTGTGAGGTAAGGAAGGGAAAATGGAAAAATGAAGTCACTGGGTGTGAGGTAAGGAAGGGAAAATGAAGTCACTGGGTGTGGAAAATGGTAAGGAAGGAAAATGAAGTCACTGGGAAGGAAAATGAAGTCACTGGGTGTGAGGTAAGGAAGGAAAATGAGGTAGGAAGGGAAATGAAGTCACTGGGTGTGAGGAAGGAAGGGAAATGAAGTCACTGGGTGTGAGGTAAGGAAGGGAAAATGAAGTCACTGGGTGTGAGGTAAGGAAGGGAAAATGAGGTCACTGGGTGAGGTAAAGGAAGGGAAATGAAGTCACTGGGTGTGAGGAGGAAGGGAAATGAGGTCACTGGGTGAGGAAGGAAGGAAAATGGTGGAGGAAGTTGAAGGAAAATGAAGTCACTGGGTGTGGTATGAAGGAAGTCACTGGGTGTGAGGTAAGGAAGGGAAAAGGAAAATGAAGTCACTGGGTGTGAGGGAAGGGAAGGGAAAATGAAGTCACTGAGGTAGGGAAGGTGTCACTGGGTGTGAGGTAAGGAAGGGAAAATGAAGTCACTGGGTGTGAGGTAGGAAGGGAAAATGAAGTCACTGAGGTGAAGGGAAAATGAGTCACTGGGGTAAGGAAGGAAGGAAATGAAGTCACTGGGTGGTGAAGGGAAATGAAGTCACTGGTGTGGAGGCAAGGAAGGAAAATGAAGTCACTGGGGTGAGGTAAGGGAAGGGAAAGGAAGGAAAATGAAGTCACTGGGTGTGAGGTAAGGAAGGGAAAATGAAGTCACTGGGTGTGAGGTAAGGAAGGGAAAATGAAGTCAGGTAAGGAAGGGAAAATGAAGTCACTGGGTGTGAGGTAAGGAAGGAAAATGAAGTCACTGGGTGTGGAGGTAAGGAAGGGAAAATGAAGTCACTGGGTTTGTGGTAAGGAAGGAAAAAATGAAGTCACTGGGTTTGAGGTAAGGAAGGAAAATGAAGTCACTGGGTGTCACTGTGTGAGGTATGAAGGGAAAATGAAGTCACTGGGTGTGAGGTAAGGAAGGGAAAATGAAGTCACTGGGTGTGAGGTAAGGAAGGGAAAATGAAGTCACTGGGTGTGAGGTAAGGAAGGGAAAATGAAGTCACTGGGTGTGAGGTAAGGAAGGGAAAATGAAGTCACTTGGTGTGAGGTAAGGAAGGGAAAATGAAGTCACTGGTGTGAGGTAAGGAAGGGAAAATGAAGTCACTGGGTGTGAGGTAAGGAAGGGAAAATGAGGTCACTGGGCAGGTAGGAAGGAAAATGAAGTCACTTGGTGAGGTAAGGAAGGGAAAATGAAGTCATCACTGGGGTGAGGTAAGGAAGGGTGAAGTCAGGGAAGGAAAATGAAGGAAAATGAAGTCACTGGGTGTGAGGTAGGAAGGAAAAGGAAGGAAGGGAAAATGAAGTCACTGGGTGTGAGGTAAGGAAGGAAAATGAAGTCACTGGGTGTGAGGTAAGGAAGGGAAAATGAAAAGGTCACTTGGTGTGAGGGTAAGGAAGGAAAATGAGGTCACTGGTGTGAGGTAAGGAAGGGAAAATGAAGTCACTGGGTGAGGTAAGGAAGGGAAAATGAGGTCAGTAGGAAGGGAAAATGAAGTCACTGGGTGTGAGGTAAGGAAGGGAAGTCACTGGGTGTGAGGTAAGGAAGGGAAAATGAAGTCACTGGGTGTGAGGTAAGGAAGGGAAAATGAAGTCACTGGGTGTGTGGTAAGGAAGGGAAAATGAAGTCACTGGGTGTGAGGTAAGGAAGGGAAAATGAAGTCACTGGGTGTGAGGTAAGGAAGGGAAAATGAAGTCACTGGGTGTGTGGTAAGGAAGGGAAAATGAAGTCACTGGGTGTGAAGGAAATGAAGTCACTGGGTTTGTGGTAAGGAAGGAAAATGAAGTCACTGGGTGTGAGGTAAGGAAGGAAAATGAAATGGTGTGAGGTCACTGGGTCACTGGGTGTGAGGTAAGGAAGGCAAAAAAATGAAGTCACTGGGTGTGAGTAAGGAAGGAAAATGAAGTCACTGGGTGTGAGGTAAGGAAGGGAAATTGAAGTCACTGGATGTGAGGTAAGGAAGGAAAATGAAGTCACTGGGAAAGGTAAGGGAAGGGAAAAGTCACTGGGTGTGAGGCAAGGAAGGGAAAATGAGGTCACTGGGTGTGAGGTAAGGAAGGGAAAATGAAGTCACTGGGTGTGAGGTAGGGAAGGGAAATTGATGTGTAAGGAAGGGAAAATGAAGTCACTGGGTGTAGGGTCACTGAGGGTGTGTGAGGTAAGGAAGGGAAAAATGGGGTCACTGGGTGTCAAAAGGAAGGGAAAATGAAGTCACTGGGTGTGAGGTAGGAAGGAAAATGAAGTCACTGGGTGTGAGGTAAGGAAGGGAAAATGAGGTCACTGGGTGTGAGGTAAGGAAGGGAAAAGAAGGAAGAAGGAAAATGTCAGTCACTGGGGTGTGAGGTAAGGAAGGAAAATGACAGTCACTGGGTGTTGAAGGGAAAATGAAGTCACTGGGTGTGTGGTAAGGAAGGAAAATGAAGTCACTGGGTATGAGGTAAGGATGAAAAAATGAAGTCACTGGGTGTGAGGTAAGGAAGGAAAATGAAGTCACTGGTAAAGGAAGGTGAAGTCACTGGGTGTGAGGTAAGGAAGAAAAAGGAAATTGAGGTCACTGGGTGTGAGGTAAGGAAGGGAAAATGAAGTCACTGGGGGTGTGAGGTAGGAAGGGAAAATGAAGTCACTGGGTTGAGGTAAGGAAGAAGGAAAATGAAGTCACTGGAAAATGAAGGGTCACTGGGTGTGAGGTAAGGAAGGAAAATGAAGTCACTTGGTGTGAAGTACTGGGTGAGGAAGGGAAAATGAAGTCACTGTAATGAAGGGTGTGAGGTAAGGAAGGAAATTGAGGTCACTGGGTGTGTGTGGTAAGGAAGGAAAATGAGGTCACTTGGTGTGAGGTAAGAAGGAATGAAGGAAAATGAAGTCACTGGTAAGGAAGGAAATTGAGGTCACTGGGTGTGAGGAAGGAAGGGAAAATGAAGTCACTGGGTGTGAAGGCAAGGAAGGAAAAAATGAAGTCACTGGGTGTGAGGTAAGGAAAGGAAAATGAAGTCACTGGGTGTGAGGTAAGGAAGGAAAATGAAGTCACTGGGGTGTGGTAAGGAGGAAAATGAAGTCACTGGGTGTGAGAAAGGAAATTGAGGTCACTGGGTGTGAGGTAAGGAAGGGAAAATGAAGTCACTGGGTGTGAGGTAGGAAGGAATGAAGGGAAGTCACTGGGTGTGAGGTAAGGAAGGGAAAATGAAGTCACTGGGTGTGGTGGGAAGGAAAATGAAGAAGGCAAGGAAGGAAAATGAAGTCACTGGGTGTGAAGGAAGGGAAATTGAGGTCACTGGGTGTGTGGTAAGGAAGGAAAATGAAGTCACTGGGTGAGGCAATTGCGTGAGGTAGGAAGGTGACTGGGAGGTGAAGTAGGGAAGGAAAATGAAATCACTGGGTGTGAGGTAAGGAAGGGAAAATGAAGTCACTGGGTGTGAGGTAAGGAAGGGAAATTGAGGTCACTGGGTGTGTGGTAAGGAAGGGAAAATGAAGTCACTGGGTGTGAGGTAAGGAAGGGAAAATGAAGTCACTGGGTGTGAGGTAAGGAAGGGAAATTGAGGTCACTGGGTGTGAGGTAAGGAAGGGAAAATGAAGTCACTGAGGTGGAAGGAAATTGAGGTAAGGGAGGAAAATGGAAGTCACTGGGTGTGAGGTAAGGAAGGAAATTGAGGTCACTGGGTGTGAGGTAAGGAAGGAAAAAGTCACTGGGTGTGAGGTAAGGAAGGAAAATGAAGTAAGGAAGGGAAATTGAGGTCACTTGGTGTGAGGCAAGGAAGTCACTGGGTGTGAGGTAAGGAAGGGAAATTGAGGTCACTGGGTGTGAGGCAAGGAAGGGAAAATGAAGTCACTGGGTGTGAGGTAAGGAAGGGAAAATGAAGTCACTGGGTGTGAGGTAAGGAAGGGAAAATGAGGTCACTGGGTGTGAGGTAAGGAATGGAAAATGAAGTCACTTGGTGTGTGGTAAGGGAGGGAAAATGAAGTCACTGGGTGTGAGGTAAGGAAGGGAAAATTAGGTCACTGGGTGTGAGGTAAGGAAGGGAAAATGAAGTCACTGGGTGTGAGGTAAGGAAGGGAAAATGAAGTCACTGGGTGTGAGGTAAGGAAGGGAAAATGAAGTCACTGGGTGTGAGGTAAGGAAGGGAAATTGAGGCCACTGGGTGTGAGGCAAGGAAGGGAAAATGAGGTCACTTGGTGTGTGGTAAGGAAGGCTGGAATTGAGTCGTGTGGCTCAGATGAAGAAGAACAGAATGGAGTCTTACACCCATGGAAATGGAGGACAGAATTGTCCTGAGCCGCGGTAAAGAAGTGTAAATTTCAGCCTTGCGTCTGTACTATTGGAGAAATGCTTGAAATTGGGGTTCTTGTGGATGCTACTATTTATTGTAATCATTTTAAAGAGCTGCTGTTTGTCTATCGCATATGTTCGGACTGTCTCTCTCGGCATTTATCCCTGACAGCGCTGCAGCAAAATCATTGAAAGCTGCCAACTCACGTCAAACCACAGAACTCAGTCAGACCCGTGGCCGTTGCATCAGCTGGTCTTCCGATAATATTTTACAAGTGTATGGTCCCGTAAGGGGCGCTAGTTCCGTCAGTGCACCTCATGCGTTGTACTGTAGGCATTACTTAAGGTTCTTTGCAGCGTCCCTTCGGCCCCTTGCCACAACCCCTCTCATTCCTTTTACTGTACATCCGTTCATATTCTCTTTCTTCTTTCTTACCTTCCACCCTCTCCGAAAAATTACATAATAGTGCAAATGCAAGGTTTCGCTCCTGTTACACCTTTCAAACCTCCTTTACTCTCTGTGCGTTGAATGGCCTCATAGGTCCCAGCGCTTGGCCTGTTGCCTAAATTCTTTATTCTGTTCTATTCTGAAAGCATGTGGTATTTTTCTTCGTTTATTGATTTTTCTCTCCGCATCCTACCAAATGATCATATAGGCTATCTATATCATATAGATCAGGAATAAATCAAGTCACGATTGACAACGCTCATCATTCCCGAATCTGCGTTTGTACTTCCGCTCACACAGCACACGTGAATGATTGCTTGCGTATGTGTATGTTTCCAAAGCTTGTGAATGTTAGAATGCGTGTATGCGCTGTCGTCTGCATGTAGGTAGTGTGCCCGCGAGGCATCTCTGTATGACCCCTGACCTGTCCTGACCGCGTATATGGGTCATTTGAGAACGCGTAAAAATGGCCTGGTAGAGATTTGACGTAGATTGCCGAGTCTCTCCGGTTAAAATGGACCAAGTTTTTGGGGCGAAAGTAACCTTCGAGAGAAAGAGGCTGTTATATGTTAGCCAGATCGAGGAAAATAAGTAACGCAAGACCCCACCCCTCCCTTTTTCCCACCTCACCCCCCCGCCACTCCTAACCCCACACCCCTTTTTAGAAGAGTGATGTGATCTTTGTCAACTGGTTTCGACGCTCGGACAAATCGAGTCAGTCAGGAAATGTGGAATTTGGGTTACGTGGTTCCGCCTGATGACTCGGCAAAATATTTTATTGCCGATATCGCGTCCGATTTCTTTTTTTTTTTTTTGTTTTATGATTCTTTTCTCTGTGGAGGGAGAGCTAGGTATTAAAAATGTCTAAAAATATATCATGGAAACATAATGTTTGTGTTGTTGCTATGATAGATCCGGTGACGACGACCACAGGGCTTGCGACACCTGTAGGCACAATTTGACATTATATTTATACCAGTATACTCACTGGCGGGTCCAGGGGAGGGAGGCACCTGGGCACGTGTCCCCCCCCCCGTGAAAAGTAAGGACAAAATAATAATATTGAAGATTTAGGCAATGATAACATA
>NC_089749.1:57815611-57818111 GCF_040412425.1 Macrobrachium rosenbergii | reverse complement strand
GCTTTGCCTTCTCAGGAATCGAACTCGAGTCTTGCCTGCCTGAAGCAGCTTTGCCTTCTCAGGAATTGAACTCGGTTCTCGGTTGCCTGCAGCAGCGTTGCCTTCTCAGCAATTGAATTCTGGTCTTGCCTGCCTGAAGCAGCTTTGTCTTCTCAGCAAGTGAACTTGGGTCTCGCCTGCCTGAAGCAGTGTTGCCTTCTCAGGAATCGAACTCGGGTCTCTCCTGCCTGAAGTAGCTTTGCCTTCTCAGGAATCGAACTCGGGTCTCGCCTGCCTGAAGCACCATTGTTGCTTTTTTCAGGAATCGAACTCGGGTCTCACCTGCCTGAAGCAGCATTGCTGCCTTCTCAGGAATCGAACTCGGGTCTCGCCTGCCTGAAGCAGCATTGTTGCCTTCTCAGGAATCGAACTCTGATCTCGCCTGCCTGAAGCAGCATTGCTGCCTTCTCAGGAATCGGATTCGGGTCTCGCCTGCCTGAAACAGTGTTGCCTTCCAACCTTGAAAGAGGCGCCGCTTGCTTTTGAGAAGCTGTATACTATATGGATGAAATCACAGCCAGGCTCGCCCAGCAAGACTTGGCAGAGGTGCAATTTCCGGACTCAAGGTAAACTGTTTACCTCAGCTCGCAGGTAAACAAAGAATTTTGGCGCTCCGTGGAGCCGAACCAAAGGTTGTATTTATTACTCCGAGCTTCTTTAGGCTTCTTAGCGCGTCTATATGCTGCAAATTAATTTACAAAGTGACCCCAACAGCGGGAAGGCGTAAGTGAAATTTCCTGTGACAAGAAACTTCGTCCTTCTGCACTTCTATTAGGAACACAATTAATAACAACTGCATGAGGAAGAACAAGAAAGAAGAAGAAGAGGATGAGGGGGGGGAGGAGGAGGAGGTCATTTGCAAATTATTCTACATATATCAATCTGAGTCATTGAAATTATGCTACATATAGCAAATATATAGCAAATTATCCTACATATCGCAATCTATGTCACTAAAATTATGCTACATATAGCAAATATATAGCAAATTATGCTACATAGAGCAATCTGTGTCATGGGGTTTGTTTACTTCTTAATGTCAAGTGATTTATTTCAGTGTAGCACAATGACTGTCTTTAGATACAAGGAATGATGTTTTAAGAAAAACAACCTAGAAGCTAGACTTGTTTTTGCAGCTCATTGACGCTCAGACTTATATGGAAAATTTAGAAATTTAGTTGAAAGCAGTTATTCCATTGCAAAATATTGTGAAATGTGAAGTACATGCATTAGTAATATTATATATATGTATACAGTATATATACATATAAATATATAAATATATATATATATATATATATATATATATATATATATATATATATATATATATATATATTATAAATATATATATATATATATATATATATATATATATATATATATATATATATATATATATATATCACTGAAACTCTTATTATACTCTTGAAGATTTCTCTCTTATGTTCGTGATGATATACATAAAAGTGCCATTTTAACTTTTAACAACCCAAAATAAGGAAAAATGCCTTGAGCTGAGTGGATTTCTTACGCTCATTAAATTAATTATTGCCCCCTCTCTCTCTCTCTCTCTCTCTCTCTCTCTCTCTCCTTTTCTGTTTGTTATATTACCTTTAAAGTTTATATTTGCTTGTTTTAAATTATTGTTTAGTTTTGTGTTCGTTAAGGAACATTTGTAAATAAGCAAAAAGTTTTACACCTTTAAAACCGTTTCAATAGATTTCATTCACAAAGCTTATTTTATCATTTGTTTTTTTTCTCTCTCTCTGTCTCGCGCCGTGCTTACATGCAAATGTATTATTATGGTATCACGCAAAAGAGAGTGTTTACATATTTGTTCTTTTTATGTTGATGAAAGCTTTTAAATGCGCCGAGGTATGATTACGCAATTAAGAACTGATGCGCACTTCTAAATTCTTCAAATGTTTCTGATTGCGTCACCGTTTTTACACGTGCGCATAGAGCGGAAACCCTTCATTGATGTATTTACTTATGAAATGCTCTTCCCAGAATTTTTCTCTATATTAATTAGATCTTTTTATCTTTTCTGCCAGGCTGGATATTGTATTTAATTGAAGCTGACAATAACAATAAAGTGGGTATGCTGTTTGAATGTTAATGTAAATAACATACCCATTAGAGTCACACGCGTGAACGCCATGTTCTCTGGAAGCTTGAATTTCGAGCCAGTGGTCCCTCTTGGGTTGTACCATATGAATAGGGTTCACCTTCTGAATAATAATAATAATAATAATAATAATAACAACATAATAATAATAATCGTTTATGGTGCAGCCACGTATCCTCTTCATGTCCATCGCTAATAAGTTTTTCTTCATTTTTTTAATCACCGGACTTTTTGACTTTTTCGAAAACCGCAATTTGGAATTTTCTAACCGATATGGCCAAGGTGATTGGAAGATGGGCTCCGTAGGGGGCTAGTACCGACGTGCACCTC
>NC_089749.1:57793111-57810611 GCF_040412425.1 Macrobrachium rosenbergii | reverse complement strand
ATGTATGCATACATGCTTCTGAGTGAAGTAATTCGCGAATCCTTCCCTGTGCGTGTGTGTCTAACCAGACGGCGAGCAAAAATAAGAAAGTGGAAAAAGAGAGAGAGAGAGAGAGAGAGAGAGAGAGTTTAACAAGGAAAAGATAATAAACTTGAAAGGGTAAAACCTTTGAGAGAGAGAGAGAGGGAGAGAGAGAGAGTTTAACAAGGAAAAGATAATAAACTTGAAAGGGTAAAGCCTTTGAGAGAGAGAGAGAGAGGGAGAGAGATTTTAACAAGGAAAAGATTATAAACATGATAGAGTAAAGCCTTTGAGAGAGAGAGAGAGAGAGAGAGAGAGAGAGAGAGAGAGAGAGAGAGAGAGAGAGAGAGAGAGAGATAATTCAACAGGAAATCAAGAGGAAAGTGCAGAAAGAAGGAACTGCTCATGTAAAAGTAAAAGAATATATTCCGGACATGTGTGGTGTCTCATGAGTGTCTTGAAGGAGGAAGCGAGAATCCCTGTTTACTCTCAAAACCAGAATCCCTGTCTATTCTCAAAGCCAGAATTCCTGTCTGTTCTCAGAACCAGAATCCCTGTTTATTCTCAAAGCCAGAACTCCTGTGTATTCTCAAAACCGGAATCCCTGTCTATTCTCAAAACCAGAATCCATGTCTGTTCTCAAAACCAGAATCCCCGTCTATTCTCAAAACCAGAATCCCTGTCTATTCTCAAAGCTAGAATCCCTGTCTATTCTCAAAGCCAGAGTCCCTGTCTATCCTCAAAACCAGAACCCTTGTCTATTCTCAAAGCCAGAGCCCCTGTCAATTCTCAAAGTCAGAATACCTGTCTATTTTCAAAGCCATACTCCCTGTCTATTCTCAAAACCAGAATCCCTGTTCATTCTCAAAGCCAGAATCTCTGTCTATTCTCAAAACCAGAATCCCTGCTCATTCTCAAAGCCAGAATCTCTGTCTATTCTCAAAACCAGAATCTCTGTCTATTCTCAAAGCCAGAATCCCTGTCTATTCTCAAAGCCAGAACCCCCTGTCTATTCTCAAAGCCAGAATCTCTGTCGATTCTCAAAGCCAGAATCTCTGTGTATTATCAAAACCAGAATCTCTCTCTATTCTCAAAACCAGAATCCCTGTCTATTCTCAAGGCCAGAACCCCTGTCTGTTCTCAAAGCCAGAATCCCTGTCTATTCTCAAAACCAGATTCCCTGTCCATTCTCAAAGCCAGAAACCTGAAGCGCGGTTTCGCACGTAGCTGCTTGTACGTGAAAACACGTCGATAAAGAAATGCTCTCATTAAAATAACGCAAACGCCATATTTTCTCTACTCACCTTCCTCTTTTTTCTTCTGTGCCTTTTGTTCACTGGATTCTTGCCTTGTGTGTTTCCTAAGGATGTGCGCGTAAGCTGAGAAGTAATATCATAATTATAATGACATTAAATGAAGATTGGATTTGCAAGCTTTTTAGCAGCCATGGTCAGAATATTCTGACGGGTCTGATATACAGTATGGCGGAGACTAAAGACACGGGAAGCTGTTTTACAGGGACTTGAAACTTTTGAATCTATCAGTTTTTTTTATGTTGCTATATACATGCTTGCATGCATACAGAGAAACTGCTAGAAAAAACAAGTACAAAATGCGCCGAAGTTTCTTCTGGGCAATCGAGTTTTCTGTACAGCGTATAATCAAGGCCACCGAAAATAGATCTAACTTTCGGTGGTCTCGGTATAATGCTGTATGAGCCATGGCCCATGAAACTTTAACCACGGTCAGTTGGTGGCCTGGCCTATATCGTTGCCAGATGGACGATTCGCAAACTTCAACCTTGAATAAAATAAAAACTACTGAGACTAGAGGGCTGCAATTTGGTATGTTTGATAATTGGAGGGTGAATGATCAACATACCAATTTGCAGCCCTCTAGCCTCGGTAGTTTTTAAGATCTGCGGGCGGACAGAACAAGTGCGGACGGACAGACAAAGCCGGCACAATAGTTTTCTTTTCAGAAAACTAAAAATGGGAATGAAAATCTATACGCCACTGTAGAGGGCTTAAATCTTGAAGGTACATACATACCTACGTACATACATACTTACAGTCATACATACATACATGCAAACATACAGTCATTGAATGTATGTAGTTTCAGGGCTGTGACGTAGCGAAAGGCGTAGGATAAAATCCTCATAACTATGAATAATTCTCTCCATAGTAGACAGTGATTGAGTGATTGAGCTGTCGTCTCAGTTGGTTGGACGAATCCAGCAGTCCACACCATACTTTTTATGTCCTTTAGCAACTTCCCAGATTTCCAGGCCATCCTAAGAAAGGAGCATGTGCTGGCATAAAGCTAATTTATACTAAATTCAAACAACCGTACGAAGATCTGGCTGCACTAAATTTGACAGGTTCATAGTAGAGAGAGAGAGAGAGAGAGAGAGAGAGAGAGAGAGAGAGAGAGAGAGAGAGAGAGAGAATTGCTTCGTTCTTGCGGGGTGAGGAATACTTCTTCAGGGCCCTCCCGTTTTGATATACATTATGACGGAGTAATGTACGCTTACGTCTCTCTCTCTCTCTCTCTCTCTCTCTCTCTCTCTCTCTCTCTCTCTCTCTCTCTTTCCACCTGCGACCGCTTTCAGGAATCGAACGCTGGTTATCCAGTTTGAGACCTGAACTAAATACCATTGCGGTAAGAGGAGAGAGAGAGAGAGAGAGAGAGAGAGAGAGAGAGAGAGAGAGAGAGATTTTCTTGTATTAGGGTAGATGACTTACATTTTTTATGCTGGCCACAAAGTCCGGCATATCCACCAGAAATAAGCTTAGTTCAGCCAGAAAAGTGATTCTTGAAACAGTGGAATGAGGAGAATTCCAGATTTGTCTTAGAATTTCGAAAATGAAAAACTTTTCCGTAGTCGGTGCTTGCTTACCTAACTTCATTGTCTGATAATATACGTATACACTGCTATCCCAGTGTATTGATAATTCACAAAAAATGCACACCCACCCACGCACACGGCACGAACACTCACAACAGCACAATCCATGACCCAAAAATATATACAGATGCGCACCTTTACACACACACACACACACACACACACACACACACACACACACACACGTATCCACGCTCACAGGTGTGAATGGCCACGGGAGAGGATTTTCCACCAGGTGAATGAGGCAGCACACGTGGCCACAAATACGACGCGACACACACACACACACACACACACACACACGCGCTCACAGGTGAGAACGCACATAAGCGAAAGGCAAAGGCCATTATTATTCACACTCGGAGGAACAGAGTTTTGTTCACCTGTAAAACCCGGTGATTGATGACCAGTTACTTGTCAATCTGGCTTTCTATTCTTTAATCTTTTTTTTCTGAGAGGCGTGAGGTTTCCGACGAGTCTTGAGGAAAACGGTGGATATTTTATGAATGACCATTTGATATTTACCATTTTTTTTTGTGTGTGTGTGTACTTTGTTTACTCCTCAGTACAAAAAAATTGTTTTCCTCGCTTGAGGAAATCTCGCTGTCAGCCTTCATCATGATGCTGGCCGGATGCCAGGTGGGAGCCGTTCTTGAAGGCCTAACAACGGCTGGCGATCTGGTCGTGGCAAAAATAGTGGTGCCTTTGATGACGAGCCATCGTCTTGAAGGAAAGCCATCTCTCGGCTGGTTGGTCTGCGTCTAGAAGTCCACACTAGACCTCTTATATGCCCTTTAACACTTGGCCATCTTCAGACAACAGGCTGTGATGAGCGAAGGCCAATTTCATCAAGACCAATAACAATCCTTGGAGGAAAGTCGTGAAAGTCCGGTCGTCGTGAATTTATGGGGCACAGTGAGACCTGAGAAGCCAACACAGAGGAGGCAATGATCAAGAACAAAGTCTTGGTCAATTAATAAAGTAAGATGGAAATAATTGCTCCTGCGCTTGAAGTATAACTCAGGCCAAAAGTAAGCTTCCAGCTTGTACATATGATAAAGACTGAGGCAACTTGCAGGCGCCATGCATCATTGCCTTCTTCTTCTTTCTTTTTTTGAGTGCATATGCTTTGAAGTTCGCTGACCAGTCTTTATTCATTCGGAAATTCATTCTTTATTTTCTTCTCTGGTTGCTTATGTTTAGAAATGCCTCCGTTAGTAACTTGCAGATAAAATGAGCATATTGCCTAGAGGTGTTACTGTACCCTAGTGCTTGTAATAAAAAAAAATGAAGACAAAGGTAATGAATGAAGGGAAGTTAATGGACAAATACTTGAAATAGGCCTTTACTGCAGCTTTTCCTCTATAACCATCGATATCAGTAATATTGCAAGCAACATTGCTCTACAGTCTTGCAATGTGAAAGATCTCTTGAATAAGACAGTGCGACAAGGCGTCACCTCAACAGAATGCAGATGCTTCTGCTCCACAGAGCTAGCCTTTTGTGCGCAGGAACTCAAAGCACTGATGGAAGAAGAACCATATTGCAACTGGCAATGGCAGATGGCCAATGAGGATATCTTCCTGAAATGGTTTAAACCATAAAAGCCTTTGTTAGGCAAAAGGAAACCACACCTATGAGCAATCTTGCTTAAAAGAAAGAAGATCCTTGAAAGCTGCTGACATCCAGAGAGATCTTTTGTAGTAGTGGCAGAACAGAAGATCTGAAGGATATGGTATTAATTCAATCATCTCTGTAGATACAGGAAGCCACGTGAATAATATCTAGTGCCTTGGCATTATAGGATGACATATTCTTCAAGTTGCTAGAGAGAGAAAAGGCTTTGGCGTCGAAGATATCGCCAAGTATGGCATAGAGCAGATGTACGGAACGAAATCGGTTAATCGATTGAGTCTTAGTTTCGCTGGAGTTCAGCCTCTTAACCCACTGACAACACCAGTTCCCTATTCTGGGTTTCCTTAATGGCCAATTGGAACTTCGAGAGTTGCAGTGACCACTAACAGTACCCATCTTATTTTCCAGGCAAATAATCTGTGCGATACAAGGGGTGACAGAAGCCAAGGTCACTGCAGTGTGGAGCACCAGGGAAGATAGGTCTCATATAGCTGAAAACATTAATGAACAACAAATCCCCATTAATGACATCAAGCATACAGCCTCTAACACCGAAGTTGTGAAGATGTTAACAAGAGTAAAAAATGCGGCCCGGCGCAATCGAGTTTTCTGTACAGCCGCTACAACGTATAATCAAGGCCACCGAGAACAGATCTCTCTTTCGGTGTCCTCGCTATAATGCTGTATGAGCCCCGGCCCATGAAACATTAACCACGGCCCGATGGTGGCCTATCCTGTATCGTTGCCAGAAGCACAATTATGGCTAAGTTTAACCTTATATAAAATAAAAACTACTCAGGCTAGAGGGTTGCAATTTGGTATGCTTGATGATTAGAGGATGGATGATCAATATACCAATTTGCAGCCCTCTAGCCTGAGTAGTTTTTAAGATCTGAGGACGGACAGAAAAAAGTGCGGACGGACAGACATAGCCGGCACAATAGTTTTCTTTTACAGAAAACTAAAAAACTTCTGACTAACCGGGCCAAAAGCAACATCTGGTGGAATCTTCAAAGAAAACTCAAGTCTGCTACGTATCAGGAATGCAAACTCGCATACTAAGGTATAGACAAGAACGGACGTAGAGGGCGACATTCACGGTTGAAATGACAGAGGCGGAAAACAGACATCTGTAGCAATTCCTTTAGAATAGAGGATCTTTTTTCACTAACAAACTCAGGACGATCCTTTAGAATAGAGGATCTTTTTTCACTAACAAACTCAGGCCGATTCTTTAGAATAGAGGATCTTTTTTCACTAACAAACTCAGGACGATCCTTTAGAATAGAGGATCTTTTTTCACCAACAAACTCAGGACGATAATTTAGAATAGAGGATTTTTTTTCACTGACAAACTCAGGACGATCCTTTAGAATAGAGGATCTTTTTTCACTGACAAACTCAGGACGATCCTTTAGAATAGAGGATCTTTTTTCACTAACAAACTCAGGACGATCCTTTAGAATAGAGGATCTTTTTTCACTAACAAACTCAGGACGATCCTTTAGAATAGAGGATTTTTTTTCACTGACAAACTCAGGACGATCCTTTAGAATAGAGGATTTTTTTTCACTGACAAACTCAGGACGATCCTTTAGAATAGAGGATCTTTTTCACTAACAAACTCAGGACGATCCTTTAGAATAGAGGATCTTTTTTCACTAACAAACTCAGGACGATCCTTTAGAATAGAGGATCTTTTTTCACTAACAAACTCAGGGCGATCCTTTAGAATAGAGGATCTTTTTTTCACTAACAAACTCAGGACGATCCTTTAGAATAGAGGATCTTTTTCACTAACAAACTCAGGGCGATCCTTTAGAATAGAGGATCTTTTTTCACTAACAAACTCAGGGCGATCCTTTAGAATAGAGGATCTTTTTTTCACTAACAAACTCAGGACGATCCTTTAGAATAGAGGATCTTTTTTCACTAACAAACTCAGGGCGATCCTTTAGAATAGAGGATCTTTTTTCACTAACAACCTCAGGACGATCCTTTAGAATAGAGGATCTTTTTTCACTAACAAACTCAGGACGATCCTTTAGAATAGAGGATCTTTTTTCACTAACAAACTCAGGACGACTATGAGATGGCTTTGTATGTCCGTCCGCACTTTTTCCGTCCGCCCTCAGATCTTAAAAAAACTACTGAGGCTAGATGGATGCAAATTGGCATTTTGAGCATCTGCCCTCCAATCATCAAGCACACCAAATTGCAGTCCTCTAGCCTCACTAGCTTTTATTTTACGTAAGGTTAAAGTTAGCCATAATCGTGCTTCTGGCAGCGATATAGGACAGGCCACCACCGGACCGTGGTTAAAGTTTCATGGGCCGCCACCCATACAGCACTGTACCGAGACCACCGAAAGAGAGATCTCATTTTGGTGGCTGTGATCATACGCTGCACAGAAAACTCGATTGCAGCGAAGAAACTTCGGCGCATTCTTTACTTGTTTATGTTTTCTCACACCTGGCTCTCGGCTGTGAAACCATATTATGCATGCGATAAAAGAAAAAGCGAACGAATAACTTTTGGGAACACAGTGACTTCTCTTCCGTTTTCTGTCTCGTTGGTGCGACAACGGAGGTAAACTTCGTGCGAGCTTCAGTGACGTCACAGAAGGCATCTCCCGAAGACCCGGATGACGTCACAGGTCTCCTTGTGACCTCATCGTCAATTTATTCCGAGCTGATTTGCATCTTATTTACGTTTTCATGTACCTGAAAGATATGAGTATCGTGACTCATTCATTCAGGTTTTGTAAGTGAAGCCTTGACTGCTCAGTGCAGTATTTTATGCCTGTCCGCTTTTACAGTATGTTTTATATTTTACGGCATAGTTTATAAAGCTTAGGGCATGTGTCTAGCACCCTCACCACAAAAACGATGCTTCAGAACTGGCAAGAGACCTTAGAGGTCCAGTGTGAGCGGCGATGGATCACGCTGAGATCAAAACAGCTTGAGGTCTGGGAATCTTATTTTGAAGTGGCGTACTCCTGAGGTTTCTTGAGCGAAAGGCAATGAGTCACAGTGAGACCAGAGAGTCACTGCGTCACAGTGAGGCCAGAGAGTCACTGCAGCAATTGCAGTCCTTCTATTACTCTTCCTCGTTGCCCTCCTTAGGGGGTTATTGCTGTCAGTGCACCTCACGTGGCGCAATGTAGGCCTTACTTATGGGCTTTTGCAGCGTCCCTTCGACCCCTAGCTGCAACCCCTTTTATTCGTTTTACTGTACCTCCGTTCATATTCTGCTTCTGCCATCTGACTTTCCACCCTCTCTAAAAATTGTTCCCTAGTGCAACTGCGAGGTTTTCCTCCTGTTACACTTTCAAACCCTCTTACTTACTGCCAATTTCCGTTTCAGCGCTGAGTGACCTCAAAGGTCCTAGCGCTTGGCCTTTTGCCTGCATTCTAAATTTTATCCTATTCTTCGTTGC
This sequence comes from Macrobrachium rosenbergii, assembly GCF_040412425.1. Taxonomy (NCBI): domain Eukaryota; kingdom Metazoa; phylum Arthropoda; class Malacostraca; order Decapoda; family Palaemonidae; genus Macrobrachium; species Macrobrachium rosenbergii. The sequence continues at coordinate 57,802,605 of NC_089749.1, read as the reverse complement.
CATCTTGCAAAGGCCTGGAAAAAACAGACAGCTGGAATCATGCTGGACTGAAATACATCTCAGATTTTGTAATAAAATCCTTGACCTCATATTTGGTACACACTTTTGCCATTTCCTTCCTTTGCCTTCTTGGTTTATCAACCTGTTAAAAGGCCATAAACCTAACTAGGACTTTTATTTTACCCTAAATTAGTGTAATCTTCCGCTACTCAAAGGGAAAGTATTGTCAAAACCTTCTTTAACAAAGATTATAATCCTTTTTCCTTTCATAAATTTCTGATCTTGAGAGATACCTAACCACGCGGTTTTTTTTTTTTACCTTCGTAAATTTTCTATTTTCTTTAACAATATCAGTAATCCGGTAACATTCGGTTTATTTCCAGAAATGTCCCGTTTTTTTACCAAGCAGAGAAATACAGTACATACCTTTTCACAGCCACTTCTGCATCCCAGAGACTTTCAGTCTCCTGTTACACACTAAGAGACCTTTCTGCAACTCTCTTTTTATCTCTAGAGATTACTAGTCTCCTGCCACACACTGAGAGACCTTCCCGTAATTCTCCTGTTATCTCTAGAGATTCCTAGTTCTTCTTACACAGCAAGAGACCTTTCTGCAACACAGTATTTATCTCCAGAGATTTCTAGTTTCCTGCCATGCACTGAGAGATCTTCCCGTAATTCTCCTGTTATCTCTAGAGATTCCTAGTTCTTCTTAAACAGCAAGAGACCTTCCTGTAACTCGGTTTTTGTCTCTAGAGATTTCTAGTATCCTGTTACACTCTAAGGGACCTTTCAAAAAATGTTTTTATCTCTAGAGGTTTCTAGTCTCCTGTTACGCACAGAGAAGCCTTATCATAACCCTTTTACTCCCACAGATTTCAAATATTCCGCTACAGCTACAAACCTCTGCGTAATGTTAGTCTGTATATTTTTTTCTTCTTTTGTACCAGCCAACCCTCCCAGCAACAATCCCTCGTCAGGTTCCATTCTAACGTAAATGGTGATTAGTATGATTTCCTTATTTCCGCTCTGCGCATGCGTGAGACTCACAGCAGAGGACGCAAGATGGAGGTTCCTCCCTCTAGGGTCTAGCCATTGAAAGTGACAATGACTGGAAGCAATTTGCCTTCTGTTGCCAAATGATTTGTCATGCCCCTTTTTTCTTTTTATCTTATACAAGTGTTTGGAAGAGAGAGAGAGAGAGAGAGAGAGAGAGAGAGAGAGAGAGAGAGAGAGAGAGAGAGAGAGAGAGATCTTCCATCGCTTGCTTTTTACGTAAATAATTTTTACAATGTCCCAGAATCTGATTATACGCCTAACGACCCTATACCGTCATATACTTTTAATTATTACTTATAACCATACTTATAACTACAACTATAAGTTGTAGTTAAAAGCAGTCGAAGAGAGTAGTTATCATGAACAAGAATGAAGAACATCATGCAGGATTCATCAGATGCCCGCAGCTCTTCAAACGAACACTCTCTATACAGGAGGAAGAGGCTGTCAGCTGGTTCAAAAGTTAAGTATACCTTAGTTTAACCAGACCACTGAGCTGATTAACAGCTCTCCTAGGGCTGGCCCGAAGGATTAGACTTATTTTACGTGGTCAAGAACCAGTGGGTTACCTAGCAACGGGACCTACAGCTTATTGTGGATTCCGAACCACATTCTACCGAGAAATTAATTTCTTTCACCAGAAATAAGCTGGTTCCAAAACTAACAAAAACTGACAGTAGTTATTGTAGATATGAGGACGTAAAACTGCCCTGAGAAAACCGGAGTAGCGATTCAGCACAAAACGACCCCCTTGTGCAACGCCGCGTCGACATCGAAGAGATCTTCCTGTGCGATAAGAACATTTCTCTTGAACTTACATTTCCACTACTGGAAGTGTCAAGTGCCTGTTCCGCCAGTGTGTTTTCCTTGTAAATTGTGTCGCTCTGATGTTAATGGTAACTAAGTCGTAATATCAGTGTTCTCTAATATTCTCACTTATTTATTATTTATTCATTATTTTTCAATTTGTTGATTTATCTGTACTTTCCTGAGATCTCCTCTTTCTGTATTTTCCTTTACCTCCTGTTACTTCTTTCGAATGAACACCACATTCTCTGGAAGCCTGAATTTCAAATCAGTGGCCTCTTTGGCGGGTTTGTGCCATATGTATAGGGTTCATCTTCAGAATAATAATGATAAATTGTGCTCTGTAGGCTGGTGTCACAGGAACAAAAAATGATCACTGACTGCTTTTTGTTACTCTTGCGAAAATGGTTACCTGGATATCTCTGGGCTTCAGACACCATGGAGGTTGTTACGCCAGATGACCTGTAATTGCCTAATTCAGTCAAAGCTTTCGGATGATTTATGACTGTATTCTAAAGAGTAACCAAGGGAGAAATTTATATATATATACACATATATACAGTATATAAATATATAAATATATATATTTATATATATAATACATATATATATATATATATATATATATATATATATCTATATATACACACATGTATAAATGTATAAATATATATATTTATATATATATATCTATATATAGATATATAGATATATATATATATATATATATATATATATATATATATATATATATACACAGTATATATATAAAAGAGAGAGAGAGAGAGAGAGAGAGAGAGAGAGAGAGAAAGAGAGGCAATGCCACGCCTTTATTTATATATTTATCACGTTCCATATTTTTGTGATTCAGTTATACATACATATGTATATATATATATATTTATATTTATATTTATGTAGCAGTAACAACAATGTTAATTTAATAACTGGGTACCTGGAACCTCAAACGCAATGACCAATCTTCATCGTGCCAGAAGTTAAAAGTTACTGAAAAGCGGAAATGCAATTCAAAGGCAAGTTTACATAATAATGGAGCCTTGCGCCAAAATTGCAGTAAATATGTTTGCAATTGGTTTTCTCAGATGTGAAAGATACCGATATGAAAGGAGAATTCAGTGTAAGAGGAATTGAAACTATTACGAAATAAACACACACATACAGAGAGAGAGAGAGAGAGAGAGAGAGAGAGAGAGAGAGAGAGAGAGAGAGAGAGAGAGAGAGAGAACAAAAGCAAGCAAGAGATAGACGAACGGATATGAACTTTATTGTTGAACAGACTCAAATGATGTTCAGCTTAAACAAGTGAGACAGAAAGATCACTTGCTTTGTCACAGGAAGGCCGACTGGAAGGAAACCTTATTTGAGAAAGAGAGAGAGAGAGAGAGAGAGAGAGAGAGAGAGAGAGAGAGAGAGAGAGAGAGAGAGAGAGATAAACAGTGAATATAAACAAATGGGTCGAAGCAGCTACAGGAGTTGTGCGATCATTCGACGCAGCTGTAATAGGCAACTTCCTCCTACCCCAGAAGTCAGTTAGTCCTCTCTCTCTCTCTCTCTCTCTCTCTCTCTCTCTCTCTATATATATATATATATATATATATATATATATATATATATATATATATATATATATATATATATATATATATGTTTACGTGTTTACAAATCCTCATTTCACCAGCCAAACTCTGAGTAATCCTGATGGGTCTAATAATGTTTACCATTCTCTCTCTCTCTCTCTCTCTCTCTCTCTCTCTCTCTCAAGCTTTCTTACAACTGCTCCCTTGCTGACAACATGCAACACTACTATTATCATCGTCATCGTTATCTCTGTCATTCGATCTTCTTCTTCTTCTTCTTCTTCTTCTTCTTCTTCTTCTTCTTCTTCTTCTTCTTCTTCTTCTTATTGTCCTCCAGATATGACGAAGAGGATGATAATGATCGCCGTCTCTTCAATCAAGAACTGATTACGCCCTGGAGATTTCCCGTGACTTCTTCAAGGACGAAGCTTAGCTCAACCTGCGGGTAACCTTTGTGAGGCACAAGGGAAGAAGAAGAAGAAGAAGAAGAAGAAGAAGAAGGAAAGGGGGAAAAGGAGAAAAAGACGCAAGAGGAAGAAGAAGAAGAAGAAGGAAGGGGGAAAAGGAGAAAAAGACGCAAGAGGAAGAAGAAGAAGAAGAAGGAAGGGGGAGAAGGAGAAAAAGACGCAAGAAGAAGAAGAAGAAGAAGAAGAAAGAAAGGGGGAAAAGGAGAAAAAGACGCAAGAGGAAGAAGAAGAAGAAGAAAGAAGGGGGAGAAGGAGAAAAAAGACGCAAGAAGGAGAAGAAGAAGAAGGAAGGTGGAGAAGAAGAAGAAGAAGAAGAAGACGGAAGGGGAGAAGAAGAAGAAGACGGAAGGGAGAGGAGAAGAAGAAGAAGACGGAAGAGGGAGAAGAAGAAGAAGAAGAAGAAGGAAGGGGGAGGAGAAGAAGAAGAAGAAGAAGAAGAAGAAGAAGAAGAAGAAGAAGAAGAAGACGGAATGGGGAGAGGAAGAAGAAGAAGAAGACGGAATCGGGAGAGGAAGAAGAAGAAGAAGGAGACGGAAGGGGGGAGAGAAGAAGAAGAAGAAGAAGACGGAAGGGAGAGGAGAAGAAGAAGAAGAAGACAGAAGAAGAAGAAGGAAGGGGAGAAGAAGGATGATAGAGATAATGATGACGATGATGGTACATTGTAGCAGTGTTGCATTTTGTTAGCTAGGGAGCGGTTGTAGTAAGAAGAAGAAGAAGAAGAAGAAGAAGAAGAAGAAGAAGAAGAAGAAGAAGAAAGAAGAATAAGAAGGAAGGGGGAGAAGATTGCCGCAGCCATGCAGATCACTTTATTTATTTGATTCCAGAGACATCAGGTGTTTGGAATCGTTGAAAAAAACAGAGCGAGGTGCCATTCATTCACCCCTCAGCAGGCACACATTAAGTAAGAAAGAAAACCGACATGCTTCATCGTATTCATTGTTATTTCTCCTCCGATTCTGACGCAAGAGGTCTGTGGGGCCAGAGATGTGGAAGAACAGAAGAAGGTAGAGAGTGTTTCTCACGCTCACTCGAGATGGTGTCTAGTGTTGTTCTCGCAGACAATTAATGGTCAAGAAAAGTGAAATAGAAGGGTAAAATAGGCGACAGGAGAAACAACAGCAACTCCCAGACAACAGCAACATTTGCAAAATGGACGCAATGAACTCCTCCATACCGTAGCAACGAACGCGGGGGAAAAAAATAATACACACAACAACGAGAAGTCACAAGCACGAACACCAGAGGAGAAACTGACACTGATAAACATCTCACAAACACCTGCAGCAACAACGACACTCACGGAAAAACAAAAACAAGGGAAAAGAGAGTGACAAATGAACGCACCCAAAAGACAGAAAAAAGTGAAAAGAGGATGACCAAATGAACGTGCCGTAGTAGACAGAAAAAAAGGGGTGACAAAATGAACGCTCCCAAGAAGACACTCACAGAAAAAAAAAGGAAAAGTGAAAAGGTGACCAAAATTAATGAACGCACCCTAGTAGACAGAAAAAATAGGAAAAAAGGTGACAGAAATGAACGCTCCCAAGAAGACACTCACAGAAAAAAAAAAGGAAAAGAAGATGACCAAATGAACACAACCCAGTAGACACAAAAAAAAGGGAGAGAAGAAGGTGACAAAATGAACGCTCCCAAGAAGACACAGAAAACAAAAACAAGGGAAAGGAGGGTGACCAAATGAACGCACCCTAGTAGACAGATAAAAAGGGGAAAAAAGCGGGTGACAAAATGAACACACCCACGAAGACACCCACAGAAAAAAGGGAAAAGGGTGACAAAATGAACGCAACCAAGAAGACATAGAAAAAAAGGGGAAAAGAGGGTGACAGAATGAACGCACCCAAGAAAGCACAAAAAAAAGTGGAACGAGAGTGACCGTAATGACAACAGCAGGAGGATGGGGCGGGGGAGGGGGTGTAGGAGGAGAGCGAGAAGGGCCGTCGTGATTGATAGGAGGAGGGGGAGGAGGAGGAGGAGGAGGAGGAGGAGGAGACCAGAGCGTATAAACCCTCTCTCTCTCACACACACACACATATAGAAACACTCGAAGCTAATTTTAACCTCCAGCTAAGAATAGTGTCGAGGGTAAATCGGGCAGACAGACGACGGCGATGACGTCCGTCCACCATGACACTCTGACGCCGTCGTCGACAGCTCTTGCTTTCTGTCCTCTGTTTGGCCGCCTGGCTTTTGTTCCCCGTTTCTGCCTCTGCTGTTTCCTTCTCTGTTCAGCCTGAGAATATCTGGGTCTGTCGATATGTTTGTGTGTATACATATATATGTATATATATACATACATATATATGTGTATATATAAATGTATATATGAAATGTCTGTTATGTATATATTTATATATACATATGTATATATAAATATATTTTTAACAGGTATTTCATAATACTTGTGTGTGTGTGTATATATGTATATGTATATATATATATATATATATATATATATATATATATATATATATATATATGTGTGTGTGTGTGTGTGTGTGTGTGTGTATGTACAGCCACAATTCAATCTTAACTTCACGAATTCATTCCACTTGTGGCTATTTTATAATTACATGCTTATCTGGTAAAATGTGAACAGTAGACTTATTTTTATATATATATATATATATATATATATATATATATATATATATAATTATACTGTATATATATATATATATATATATATATATATATATATATATGTATATATATATATATATATACTGTATAGTTGTCGTGTTGAGATGTTTTGACTTTGGACTTTACTTATCTTTTACTTATTCCCTATATTTAGGTACTTTTGTCTCATCTCCCCTCGAAGGAGAAACCTTAGTGTTGTTCTCTGTACAAGTTTGTGCAATTGATTGATTGATTTATGGTTGCTAAAACTGGCGTTACAAGAAATGTGTGTAATTGATTGATTGATTTGTGGTTGCTAAAACTGGCGTCACAACAAGTGTGTTTATGTAAACACAACATTCGCATGCCATGTGCATGAACTTCCCTTAAAGGCGTGCATTGCAAGTGAGGACATAGACACATAACACATACGCCTCAGAGAGAGAGAGAGAGAGAGAGAGAGAGAGAGAGAGAGAGAGAGAGAGAGAGAGAGAGAGAGTCCTGCCTACAAATCTATGGCCTCCCACGCACCATTTCCCTATTGGTTATGACGTCATTGCTCCACCCGCGACCACCGCTGGCCCCATTCCTATAGACCGGGAAAGCGGCAGCGAAGGATTCTCTCTTTCTGGAAGGACGCCAAGGAAAAGGAAAGGAGAGTCAAGATAAAAAGAATAGGCGACTGCCAGGAAGGATGTCAGTAGAATGACGTCACTGAGCGTCCTTGCGTAGGAGTGAATGAGTGTTTTTTACCGCTTTCTTTGGACAAAAATAAAAGCCACTTTAGCTGTCTGTCCGTCCGCACTTTTTCTGTCCGCCCTCAGATCTTGAAAACTACTGAGGCTAGAGGGCTGCAAATTGGTGTGTTGATCATCCACTCTCCAATCATCAAACATACCAAATTGCAGCCCTCTAAGCCTCTGGGTTTTATTTTATTTAAGATTAGAGCTAGCCATGATCGTACGTCTGTCACCGCTATAAGTGCCAATAACACAGGCCACCACCGGGCCGTGGTTGAAAGTTTCATGGTCCACGGGTGAGAGTTTCGTGGGCTGTGGCTGAGAGTTTCATACAACATTATACGCTGTACAGAAAACTCGACTGCGCAGAAGAAACTTAGGCTCATTTTTCACTTATTGGGTCGAGAAGACTTTCTGAGGCCTTGTGCTGTTCTTTTGTAGTCTGAACACTGACTTGTTCTTCAGAGTAACTTTTGCTTCCAAAAGAGGGGAATTTGTAGCACTTTAGAAAGCTGGGACACACTGAGGCATAAAGCTGTTTTCTGGCTCAGTTTGTAGTAATATTTTGTCTTCACATTACTTTATCTTTACAGTTTTTAACAAAAGTATGTTTGTATGTACCTATATAATATATATATGTATATATATATACATACAAATATATACATATAATATATATATATATAACATACATACATATATATATATATATATATGTATGTATATATATGTATATATATATATATATATATATATATATATATATATATATATATATATATATATATATATATATATATATATATATATATATATAAATATATGTGTGTGTGTGTGTATGTGTGTGTAAAGTAATACTTTATTTTGTAAACGTCTCAAATTACAGTTTAGTATAATGATAAATTTGACTCAAGTTCGTATTGATCTTGCGTGAATGGAACCCTTGAGCAATTATCAAACCATAGCAACAAAGTATTTGTTTTGTCACTAACAGTCTGGTGCTTTGATCCCCAAATTTCCATTAGTTTTTTTTTTTTGTAATGCTTAGGACCTACCAAAAAAAAAAAGTTGAATTTGAAACTAAATCGCACTTATGTTATTTTGTTTGAATTTGTTTTTGATTTCTGAAGCACAACGATAAGGGAATTCATTTCTCTTTACCTTGCCAAGACTGAATGGTAAAGGGGAAGATAATTATCTTACCCCTAAGACAATAATCTTTCCCCCTAAGAAAGCAGTCTTACCCCTAAGACAATAATTTTTCCCCTAAGACGGAATCTTTTCACTAAGACAAACACTTACCCCTAAGACAATGATTTTACCCCTAAGACAATAATATTTCCCTTAAGACAATAATATATCCCTAAGACAATAATCTTATTCCTAAAACAATAATCTTTCCCCTAAGATAGTAATCTTACCCCTAAGACAATAATCTTCCTCCTAAGACATTAATCTTCCCCCTAAGGCATTAATCTTCCCCCGAAGATAGTAATCCTACCCCTAAGACAGTAATCTTACCACTCAGACAAAAATCTTTCACATTAGACAATAATCTTTGCCCTAACTAAGACGGAATATTTCCGCTGAGACAAAACAATCTTACCCCTTAGACAATAATATTTCCCCTACGACAATAATCTTACCCATACGACAATAATATTTCCCTACAGCAATAATCTCACCCCTAAGATAGTAATCTTACCTCTCAGACAATGATCTTACCCCTAAGACACCAGGAAATGCAGACTTACGAAGAAATTCAGGCACACCCAACGGGCCTCTCATTCACGCAGATACACTTAGCGAAGTCACGAATTGAGGGCCTACCATTTTGATCAGGGTGAGGGATTCGCTTCCTTCCTATGTGTTTCCGTAATTCGTACACTCTCTTCAAGGAGTCTAAGTATGATGTGAACTGCTATGTATTTGTGCAGACCTATTGTACCGTTGTCTGTATATATTACAGGTTTTCTCGTTCTTAGGCAGGTTAGAAGGCACAGTGAATCCTGTCAGAAGAATAGGCCTACTTGAAGATATAGATATATATATATATATATATATATATATATATATATATATATATATATATATATATATATATATATATATATATATATATATATGGTTGTATGTATGTAAATTATATGTATATAGGTATATATATATATATATATAATATA
>NC_089749.1:57758111-57788111 GCF_040412425.1 Macrobrachium rosenbergii | reverse complement strand
AGGTTGGCTGCTTAATATTAGGGTTCAAGTCTTAACTCGCTTCACATTTGGTTCTAAGTGTTAACTCACCTGCTTAATATTCGGTTTCAAGTGTTTAAAACTGCTCAACATTTGGTTCTTAGTGTTAGCTCAACTGCTTAATATCTGATTTCCAGTGTTTACTAAACTGCTTAATATTTGGTTCTAAGTGTTTCTCAACAGCTTAATATCTTATTTCAAGTGTTTACTAAACTTCTTAATATTTGGTTCTATGTGTTAGCTCAACTTCTTTATATTTGGTTTTAAGTGTTTAATAAACTGCTTAATATTTGGTTCTAAATGATTACTGATAAATATTTGGTTCTAAATGCTGAGTGCTAACTGCTTAATATTTGGTTCTAAGTGTTAGCTCAACTGTTTAATATTTGATTTCAAGTTTTAACTAAACTGCTTAATATTTGGTTCTAAATGCTAACTGCTAATTATTTGGTTCTAAGTGTTAACTACTTAATATTTGGTTCTAAGTATTAGCTCAACTGCTTAATATCTGATTTCAAGTGTTTACTAAACTGCTTAATATTTGGTTCTAAATGCTAACTGCTTAATATTTGGTTTTAAATGCTAACTACTAAATATTTGGTTCTAAGTGTTAACACAACTGCTTAATATTTAGTTTCGAATTTTAGTTCAGCTGCTTAATATTTTCAGTTTCAAGTGAATTATGCTTCTTGATAATCGACGTCGAATGATAGTCTCAACGTCTTAATGCTTGATTTCGAAAGCTGATTTTGCAGATGTGTTGTCGAGATTTTGTTTAATTATATGTATATAGTGCCTACGTAGTTAATTTCACAGCTTGATCTTTGGTCCCGAATGTAAGTGTAACTGCTTGATATTTGCCTTCGAAAATGGCTCCGCAGCACTTGGTATCATGATGATATAATCACGACATTCCACAGATTCGTCTTTGCTTCCCTTGAAATGTAAAAGCCACTGACACAAGAAACCATGTGTCTGTGCGTAGCCCCCTCCCCCCCGAAGAGGACACGCAGGTGGGAGCGAGATGAAGAAGGGTGTGACTTGGAGAACTGAACCTGAACTTTGTTCAGCCTTGAAAAACGGAGGCAGGAAGGGAATTCCAAAATTTAATGCTCTTCTCACGAAGTCTGAACACGTATGGACAAGTGCATTTTGCGGAATAGGAATAAACATAATTATTGTCATCTTTGTTGCTACGTTTCTATTATTGTCTACAACACAGGTTGATATTTAACAACTTTGTGGAAATCAGTGGCTACCATTGCTTCTCGGCTGGTGTTGACAACAACGAGGCTTGTGTTTCTTAATGACGGAATAATAATAATAATAATAATAATAATAATAATAATAATAATAATAATAATCTCAGATGTTTCCTGTATTCGTTTCTTCGCCGTATATATTATAATTAAAATTAGCATTAGTAGTAGTAGTAATAGTAATATTAGTAATGTTGTAAGTGTAAATGTCCCATTCTTCTTCTTCTTCTTCTTCTTCTTCTTCTTCTTCTTATTATTATTATTATTATTATTATTATTATTGAGTCTGTTTTTTTTTGCAATAATAATCCATGCCCAGTGACAGTAAGGCTACCCTCTTGTTTCTGATTGGCCCATATGTAGCCTCTCTCTCTCTCTCTCTCTCTCTCTCTCTCTCTCTCTCTCTCTCTCTCTCTCTCTCTCTCTCTCTCTCTCTCACATTGTTTAACTGTGCTTTATATTTATATATATATATATATATATATATATATATATATATATATATATATATATATATATATATATATATACTGTATATATGAATATATGTGTACAGCCTATATATTCGAGTATTGTATTATTGTGATGAATATCGAAAAAAGCCATAGTAGCATCACTATCTTGTTTAATTTTTCTACCTAACGAGAATACAAAATAGACAATTGCAAACTCCATGAATACAAAAAATGTGAAATGTGAACGCTTAAATATTTTGCAGCGTTTCCTTTCAGCCAATCACGATTAGCTTCAGTGATGCCGACTGCTGATATTTACTGTCAGCTTAAAAAAATACGTACTCTGCATTCTCTCTGTTGTATGTTCTGTATAAATGTTTTGAAGTGAAGCGAAGAAAACATTATTATTATTATTATTATTATTATTATTATTATTATTATTATTATTATTATTATTATTATTATTAGGTAATAATTCTTGCAAAAGTAGAGTAAACAGTATTAGATTAATTTAGATAATTATCGTTATTCTGTGGTAATCAGCAATGTGAAATGAATTTGAAAGACCCGGTGTAGTTTTAACTTGTCAGACAAAAGGTCTCAGAACCTCAGTACATAAAAGTTATGAGAGAGAGAGAGAGAGAGAGAGAGAGAGAGAGAGAGAGAGAGAGAGAGAGAGAGAGAGAGAGAGAGAGAGAGAGAGAATTATTCTTTGTTTCCACTTCAGTTTCTGTCTCCAATTTCGTTTCTCGTTCGCCCTCAGAACACTTTCGACCTTTGAAATATTCTCGCGTGTCTCTGTTTAACGACATTTTCCTCTCGTATTAGCCCCTCTCCTCCTCCTCCCCTCCCCTCCGCCCTCCATCCTCCCCAAAACCCTGCCCACCCTCATTAACGCACTTAAAGAATGCCCAGTGGGCACCGAAGGGACATCTGAGGAGGTTCCAAGAGGTATATTTATATATATATTCCTGGAGGTCACCGCGAAATGGTTTGGTGGTCACTGGGCACAGGTGTAGCCTCCTCGGTCAGTTGGTGCCCTTGCGACCTTGTTACGGTCATTCCCCAGCGCTTGTTATGACGTGCCCCTTGGTCAGGGTTATGGCACTTGTGGCCTTCCCCCCCTTCCCCCTGGGTCGTGCCGGCTTCATTGTAAACTGTCACAATCTTCCCCCTTAATTGTCATTTGACGCCCAGCGAGGGAGGGAAAAAGAAATACCCCTTTATTTTTGGGGTATTTTTACAGAACGCTCGGTGTCATGTGGCAGGTCTTTTTCCCCCCCCAGAGGTTTTTCCCTACTCTCTCTCTCTCTCTCTCTCTCTCTCTCTCTCTCTCTCTCTCTCTCTCTCGGATTTAGGGCCTCTAATAAGAGTTCATCTCTCATCTCGTAGGAGTGAAATCATTCCACATGTACTGTCTCTTCCGAACACCGAAGTGTTGGTTTTAGTCAGTACTTGGATGGGTGGCCATCAGCGAATACCAGACAGCAACCTGTTCCCTGAACTGTTATTGCCTAGATCAGTAAGTGAAGTAACACTGGGGCTTTCGTTAATTTTCAAAATAATAATTTTAACAGAATATATTACGCCATGTCCTTCAGGTTTCATCATCGTTAATGCCTTCCTTACTCTCTCTCTCTCTCTCTCTCTCTCTCTCTCTCTGAAGGAGAAAAAGACAATATTTCTTTGGAGTCGAATTCTCACGAGGATTTGGTTTTGAAGAGAGCGTAAAATGGCTCTTTGTAGAGTTTGTAAACGAGAATGTCGTTTAAGGGAATGGGGCTTTAGCAGCAATAAGCGTGTTTGTTTTTCCTCCATGTGTGCTTGTTTAGCTTCTACTCTGATGGCTTTATTGATTGATAGGTTTATTTCTATAAAATGGCAGCACACCAACTATAGGATGAGGGTTAAGATAGATAGCCCGTTTCTTTTGCTCGTGTTTCAGTTATATAATAATAATAATAATAATAATAATAATAATAATAATAATAATAATATAATAATAATAGTAGTAGTAGTAGTATTCCAATTAGTATTATTATCTTTTTCACGATTTTTCATTGAGTGAATTTTCAGGTTTAGCTAATAATAATAATAATAATAATAATAATAATAATAATAATAATAATAATAAAAATAATAATCCTTTTGCTCGTGATTCAAGTGTAATAATATTAATAGTATTCGAACTGATGTTATTATCTTTTAAACGATTTTTCATTTAGTAAATTTTCAGGTTTAGCTAATAATAATAATAATAATAATAATAATAATAATAATAATAATAATAATAATAATAATAATAATAATAATAATAAGTGAAGTTGAAGACAGAACATTAGAAGAAATGTCCTGAATAAAAGTAATAAAGTAAAACTCACATTATGGTAAACAACATAACAACTTCATACACTAATATGAACAGCTGACCAAAAGAGATAAATAATAATAATAATAATAATAATAATAATAATAATAATAATAATAATAATAATAATAATCCACACTTATATAGTAAATTGTTTTACTATGTAAAGGATAAAAACTTGTTTTCACCTTTCACACAATAATACAATTTGCTATATAATTGTGGATTTTTATTACACAACTTTTCCACGAGATTGTGAATTTCTTAGCAATATAATAATAATAATAATAATAATAATAATAATAATAATAATAATAATAATAATAATAATAATAATAATAATAATAATAATAATAATAATAATAATAATCTGTATTTAAGCTCAGAGGTATAAACAGAGATTGATAAGGTAGATCCAGTACAGTACACAGTATTGTAATAGACATTACACTGATGCCTGTGATGACGAGATTGCCAAAAAAAAAAAAAGAATATGGGAGAAATGATGAAACACATGAATTGAAGTTACACTAGAAAAACAAAACACCATAGAGTCCATTCATTACGGTTTGATTGATATATGGTTGGTAAAACTGGCGTCACAACATGTAGGTTATTGATGCCCGTCATCAAGACGCAGACATCTTGGTTTGTCATCTTTCATAACCTCAGTGATCGTTGTGTTGATATAGATTATTATTATGACTGTTACTATTATTATTATTATTATTATTATTATTATTATTATTATTATTAAAATAAATCTATATAGTTGTATAGATTTATTTTCAAATATACAGTATGTATCCCTACATAACTGTGGATTGGTTTCTCCATTTCAAGACTCATGCTACTCTTATTATTATTATTATTATTATTATTATTATTATTATTATTATTATTATTGTTGTTGTTGTTGTTGTTGTTGCATATCACATCTCTGTTACGGAAGTTGTTACGTGACGGAGAGGAAACAAACGGAGATTGAAAACATGTCGGCGCCATTGTCTGACTTCAAACTAGAGAAGAAGAAGAAGAAGGAGAATTTCAGCATTTCCCTGAGAGAGTCCAGAGCAGCGGCAGAAGCAGGAACGGCGACTTATCCACCCCTCGTCAGGAGTTTCCTGCGATTGTAAAGAGCCAGCCGAACAATGGGAGGAGGAGAAGGAGGAGTAGGCGGAGGAGGAGGAGGAGGAGGAGTAAAAGGAGGAGGATGAGTAAACGGAGGAGGAGGAGGAGGAGGAGAAGGAGGAGGCAGAGGCGGATGAGGAGGAGGAGGAGAAAAGAGACAAGGAAGAGTAATGGAGAAAGACAGAAGGTTGGGAAAGAGAGAAAAGGAACGTAAAGGAAGACACTCACGCGAAAAGCAGGAGGGGAAGAATAACAGATAGTGACATACGAAGGAGGAGAAGAAGGAGGAGGAGGATAGAAGCTAAGAGGAGGGGAAGAGGGGGAGGGAAGAAAAGGAGAAGAAAAATAATGACGAACGTGAGGGAGAAGAAAAAGTGGAAAAAGAGATGAGAAAGAAAAAAAAGGAGAATGCTACAGAAGAAGAAGAAGAAGAAGAAGAAGAAGAAGAAGAAGAAGAAGAAGAAAGAAGAAGAAGGAGGAAGAGGATATGTCGTCTCCCGTTGTCTTGCAGGAAGTTGTCGTTCCGTATCTGATTCTGTGGCGACATATTTCTCTTTGATAAGTCGATTCAAAACATCATCTTGATTTTTTTTATTTAATGAAAATAATATTATTCTACGACTACGTAGCCTTTATTGATTTGTCTTAATATGGACAAAATTATATTTTCAGCTTGACTTTGATTTTATGAATAAATAATTTTTAATTGCTTCTTTATTTTGCCAAAAGTTTAATTAGTTTTAATTTTCTTGTCACTACCTTATTTTACCTTATTATGGTCCGTATTATATATATTGTTATATACTGATGTTAGAAAAATCAATCACTATCACTAATTCTATATACTGTATTTTTGTCTCTTCTGTAATGTATATCTATGCCCTTTGACATAGGCTGAAATAAAGTCATTATTATTATTATTATTATTATTATTATTATTATTATTATTATTATTATTATTATTATTATTATTATTTTCACTAATAAACTGTTTGGCCTTAGAATTAGAGGATGTGGTTTGAGACAAAAAGAGGATTGACAGTGCCACAGTCTCATTGTCTCATTTTACAGTAATAATAATAATAATAATAATAATAATAGACTTTATTACACTTCAGAGCCACAAACGAGTACAGTATGTCCAGAACTGGAGAAAATATACTGCATACCTTTGCTGGACGCAGTCAAATACTAAGTAGCACATGGGGTCTGAAAACTCATGTCACTACAAAGCATGTTTCTCACGATACCTTAAGAACTGGAGAACAGAACTGAGTGGAAACTGGCGCCTGTATATAGTCGACCTTTCTGAGAAATTATAGATTTTTGGGAAGATTCAGCTCTTACAAAGAGTAGAGTGTTTAATCTCTGCAACAACTCTGACGAAGATCTGCGATATCAGCGCTAACCAAATAAACGCGTGCCTTCGGCCCCTAGCTGCATTCTCTTTCGTTCCTTTTTACTGTACCTCCTTTCATATTCTCTTTCTTCCATCTTACTTTCCACCCTCTCCTAACATATGTTTCACAGTGCAACTGCGAGGTTTTCCTCTTGTTACACCTTTCAGATCTTGCCACTCTCAATTTCCGTTTCAGCGCTGAATGACCTCATAGGTCCCAGTACTTGGCCTTTGGTCTAAATTCTGTATTCTACTCAATTCAGGTAAATTTTGTATTTTGGAGATATCTCTGAGAACTGAGCAATTATTCTTACATGCTCCAACTCAAGTGGAGTTATAGTTTTTTTTTTTTTTTTTAAGCTGACAGTAAATATCGGCAGCCGACATCACTGAAGCTAATGGTGATTCGCCAGGGCTCAGCACCCACCATTGGTTACAATGATATCACAGGAGGATATTTACCGCCAGCACGAAAGAAACATATTTTGTCAGGTGAAAAATATAATAATAATAATAATAATAATAATAATAATAATAATAATAATAATAATAATAATAATAATAATAATAATAATTTTAGCTCAAATACTTGATTGCGATGTTGGTGATGACAATCAAGAAGTGATTGTCATACTCACTGTTATCATACGAGATTTCCCCGCGTATGTATGTCTGTAATGTTCTCACTGATCGGCGCTAATATATTCACAGCCGATTTCTGCTGACTCAGACCTTTGTTTTCCTTTCCTTTATCTCTTCCACCGAAAAGCATTTACTTATTATGCCACGCATCCACTCATTCATGAATGAAACCTCTTTGTTTACTCCATTTCCCACTCAGTTCATTCATCGCGTACCATCCTTATCTGCACCGCCATCTCTCTTGACATTCCACAAATTCTCAAAATCGCGGGGGGACCTTCGAGCTTATCAGATTACCCAAAGGACCATCTTACCCTCATTTGTTCGCCTGAAATGGACAAGTTTTCGAACGCGTGCTTGCGACCGGGCCTGCGCAAATGATGTAGACGAGTACACCTGCACGCTGCTTGTATACCTGTACTTTGATCCAGGGCGCGATTATGGACAGATGAGTCCAATAATATGGCCAAGATTTGCTTGAGTGCTTTTTAACAGTTTTAATGCTGCGAGTTCATGTTTTCCACATTGTATCTCTCTCTCTCTCTCTCTCTCTCTCTCTCTCTCTCTCTCTGTATTTTGTTTGAGAATTTTTGTGAATTTTCAAGATTTTATCGATATTATTATATAAACATCGAAAAAATCTCTCTCTCTCTCTCTCTCTCTCTCTCTCTCTCTGTGTGTGTGTGCGTATTTTATTTCAGAATGTTTTAGAATTTTCGAGATTTTATCGATATTATACAAACATCTCTCTCTCTCTCTCTCTCGTATTTTATTTCAGAATTTTTCGTGAATTTTCGAGATTTTATCGATATTATCATGTAAACATCGAAAAGTCTCTCTCTCTCTCTCTCTCTCTCTCTCTCTCTCTCTCTCTGTGTGTGTGTGTGTGTGAGTTTGTGTGTATTTTAACTCAGAATTTTTGTGAATTTTCGAGATTTTATCGATATTATTATATAAACATCGAAAATCTCTCTCTCTCTCTCTCTCTCTCTCTCTCTCTCTCTCTCTCTCTCTCTCTCTCTCTCTCTCTCGTTTCTCTGTAACTTCGTGTTTATATGAGGTCCGCGTGGGTGGACGAGAGAGAGAGAGAGAGAGAGAGAGAGAGAGGTAGGTGAGCGGGTCCAAAGGTGGGCGGAGTAGGGAAGTTCATGTTAAAGGCGTGTACCTGAGGAACGTGGGTGGATATCTAGTTTTACCTCTGAGAAGATCTATCTCTGTGGTGAGCATTTTATTCGGGTTCTGAGTGGACACTCTTTTAGCTTGGAACGCTTTGCATTCACGCATGGCTGCTGTTTCTGTTGAATGAAATGTGTATACAGTTCATTGTAGCTTGGTGTGTATCTTCGAATGCCTGTGTATGCCTATACAAGGTGCATAAGTTTGCACACACAGTACTTACTTTATCTCACACACACACACGCACACACACACACACTATATATGACTGTGAAATATTTTCTATTAAAACGGAATTCCATTGGATATTTGCCTGAGGAGAGAGACAGTTTGGTCTCTGAAATATAACCTTTATTTTCCACATTTTGGCTTTTCTATGGGCTTTATATATATATATATATATATATATATATATATATATATATATATATATATATATATGTATATATATATATATATATATATATATATATATATATATATATATATATATATAAATATATATATATATATATAAGGAAGCACATAGAAAAAGCCAAAATGTGGAAAAATAAAGGTTATATTTCAGAGACCAAACTGTCTCTCTCCTCAGGCAAATATATATATATATATATATATATATATATATACACACACACAGGTGTATATATGGTATATGTATATATACGTATATATATATGTGTATATGTATGTACAGTATGTGTGTGTGTTTTTCGTATACCTCTTACCGATGATTGCATGTCTTACAAACTTTAAATAATTACAGGTATTATTATGACAACGAGAAACGGCGTATTTTTTGTTGAGTTTCATTCTGGTCAGATTAAGATAATAATAATAATATACACAAGCACATAGCTGAGAATAACGTTGATAAATAACAGTAATAAGGATAAAGACAACCAGTTTCTCGCCTTACCTTCATTCTCAGTCTTTTGTTTTTTTTTATTTTTCAAGAAGGGCATCGGTGTAACAAAGGTTTTTTTTTTTTTTACTTTCTTTTTCAAATTAATTTCATTCATTTTTATCTTTGGTATCATTCTCAATCTATTGTTGTTCAGTTTTTCGAAATCCTTCCATTTTTAAATTTTCATATTTACAAAAATTATTTGCATGAGAGTAATTTGTACCATCATAACTCAGTCATTCCTGATATTTTCTTTTATTCATCTCGGTCACAAAAAAAGATCTTATGTGAGATCTCATGAAGAGTTCTTGCTAATAGATCTTGTTTTGTGATGTTATAAAAGAGCTCTCAGTAGGTCTTATTAATAGATCTTATTATGAGATCTTGTTTATAGTTCTTACGAGGTCTTATTGATAAGTCTTATCATGAGATCTTATTTATAGAATTTACGAGGTCACAGTAATAGATCTTATTATGTGATCTTATTAATAGACCTTATTTTGTGATCTTATTGATAGATCTTGAGAGATCTTATTAATAGATCTTATTGTGATATCTTATTAATAGATCTTATGTGATCTTATTAATAGATCTTAAGAGATCTTATTAATAGATCTTATTTTGATATCCTATTAACAGATCTTAAGAGATCTTAGCAATAGATCTTATTTTAAGATCTCATTATAAGATCTCATTAGGGGCCCGCATGCCCTGATCACTGGCGAGTTTCGACTTCTGCCGAAATACGCAGGTCCTCATCTGACCTCTGAACCCATCAGTGATGACGGCCAGATATGAGAGGGTCGTGGTGGCAACCCCGGATGTCCGGGACGTTACGTACCGTCCTGGAGTTCCGACCCAGGTACCTTCATGTTGAGAGAGGGTGAAAACGACGAGCCTGCCGATGGCGAGTTTAAAAGCGTGGAAGTGTATATTAATTCTGTATATTTATTTTGGGGGTAATTGTTTAGGGCATTGGTTCTTAACGTTTTTATCACCACGCCCCCTGTAAGAGTCAGTCCTCCCCCCGCCCCTTGCATCTGTGAGTAAAATTCCCTCCCAGATTTCAAGAAAATTGGAAAAAAAGAGAAAGATTTTTTTTTTATTCTTTTGGGAATGCATTAGTGAGATACTTAATTGACACTGCTTCTTGCGACTCTTCTTAAGAGAATAACGAATATAATTAGAGAATTTTTCATTTTTCCTTAGGGCTCGCGCCAAGGCGCCCCCCCCCAACCCTGGAAATTGCTGACGCCCCCCAGGTCAAGAACCACTGGGTTAGGGAGACTCGGGTCCTGGGCTGGAGGGCTAAAGGCTAAACATGGAGTGTAGTTCCCGTTGCGTTTTATATCGCAGGGACGGTTTTGGCGTCAAATCCATGAAATATAACTCTGGCAGCAGCGGTCTTATTCTCTGGTGTAGAATTTTGATGTAATAGGGCAACATTAAACAAACAAGCAAAAATACATGCTTCAAATGAGTAAAAAAAAACACACACAAAAAACGAGCATAGTGTGGAAATCCCTCGTCCAAAAGCTAGTAGGAAGATGAGGAGGAGAGGCGGAGGAGGAGAGGGATGCGGAGGAGAGGTGGAGGAGGAGGATGAGGAGGAGGATGCGGAGGAGGAGGAGGAGGAATCTTCATCCTTGCGAACTTGACGCTGGAATCATTACCCCTCGGAACTGCCCAAACGCCGTTTGCAATGAGGAAGTGTTGCTTGAGGGACGTCCGCCGCCGGACGGCTGGCTGAAGTTAAAGAGAGAGAGAGAGAGAGAGAGAGAGAGAGAGAAGGCGTGGGGGCGGATGAAGAAAAGAGAGTCAAAGAAAGGTAGGCGAGGCATACTAGATGTATATGAGAGAGAAAGAGGATAAGTTAACAGACACACACACATAAATATATATATGTAATACATATACTATTAAATATATTATATATTTATATATATATATATATATTTATATATATTTCTTCAGAAAAACTGGCAGACAAACAGAGGGAGTGAAAAAAAGGAAAGGAAGAACTTCCGAGAAGACAAAGGCAGATAGTTTGACGTCAATCTCCAGTGTAAACATCCTATTGAGTTATCACGGAGAAGTTCTGTCTTCTTCCGGTGTTTCGTTTCTTCCAAAATGTAGATAAACTGCTGAGGATGGATAAAATAGAAATAATGTAATCATAGTAAAGAAACAAAAAAATTTGGTTATTATTATTATTATTATTATTATTATTATTATTATTATTATTAATTCAAAAGATGAACCCTATTCATATGGAACAAGCCCACCACAGGGCCCACTGACTTGAAATTCAAGCTTCCAAAGAATATTATGGTGTTCATTTGAAAGAAGCGACAGAAGGTAATGGGAATACAGAAAGGAGAGATTACGTATTAAAAAAGAACGAATGAATTCACAGAATAGTAAATAAATTGATGAAAATGTGGTTAAATGATTAAGATACAAAATAGAATTATATTAGGGTAGCATTAAGAATTAAGCAATGCAGCTAGAATAACAGAGAGTTCACGTTCGTCAGTGAAGCCTCCGTAAGGCAAAAGAGATGAGAGAGAGAGAGAGAGAGAGAGAGAGAGAGAGAGAGAGAGAGAGAGAGAGAGAGAAATTCATATACCACAACTTCCTAAAAATAAGTTGATAATCGTTAGGTAATATTGATCGCAATATATAATCATGTACATATTTAACACTAAGCAATTATTTTTTAGATTTTAATAAGACAGTTTTAATGTGAATTTTAACATATACTTACAAACAAACGCTTGCCGACGGTTGATTTCTAATATTATTATGGAAAAGTGGAATGCAAATCTTAACATACACGTATACATACATATTTACTTGCTGATGAGTAATTCCTGTTATTCCAATAAGGAAACTGGATATCTTCTTAACGTATCTAATTTTTGCATTATTATTATTATTATTATTATTATTATTATTATTATTATTATTATTATTATTATTATTATTATTATTATTCAGAAGATGAACCCTATTCATATGGAACAAGCCCACCAAAGGGGCCATTAACTTGAAATTCAAGCTTCCAAAGAATATGGTGAACATTAGAAAGAAGTAACAGAAGGTAATAGGAAATACAGAAAGAAGAGAATAGATGAAAATGTATTAAATATGTAAGGAGAATAGTATTAGGGTAGTAAGGCATTGCATCATCATTGAACTTTTGAAGTTCCAATTGCCTGACATCCTTACGGAGACTGTACCACAGTACATACAAACATACATAGACTGTACCACAGTACATACAAACATACATAGAATGTACCACAATACATAGAAACATACATAGGCTGTACCACAACACATACAAACATACATAGGCTGTACCGCAATACATACAAACATACATAGGCTGTACCACAACACATACAAACATACATAGGCTGTACCACAACACATACAAACATACATAGGCTGTACCACAACACATACAAACATACATAGGCTGTACCACAACACATATAAACATACACAGGCTGTACCACAACACATACAAACATACATAGGCTGTACCACAACACATACAAACATACATAGGCTGTACTACAATACATACAAACATACACAGGCTGTACCACAACACATACAAACATACATAGGCTGTACCACAATACGTAGAAACATACATACAAACCTTTCTCCACGGTGAACATTTAGATAAGGGCACTGAATGTATGCATTCTCACACATAACACTGATATGAGAGCACACACCAAAATCATCTGCTTGGCAAAATACTCCGAGAGGACTTGTGAAAGAGGCAGATTGTGTTCGCTGCCACAGACAAGTCATTCATTGGGAGAGAGAGAGAGAGAGAGAGAGAGAGAGAGAGAGAGAGAGAGAGAATGATGAAAAAAATGATTCTTCCATTTTGCCATTAACTAACGGGAGGAGTCGGAGCCATAACTGAGGGTGCTGTCAAAAGCTCCCTTGTCATGGCATGGAATATTTCCACCCTCTCGAGTGTTTTCGAGACAGCAGTGTGGGTCCGTCTGTCTGTTTGTGTGTGTGCGTGTCTGTCTGTCTGCCTGTATATGCGTCCGCAGACCTACCTACCTGTCCATTCGTCCGTCCGTCAGGGGAGTCTGAGTTAGCTCTCTCATGCCAATGTTTGTTTACTTTGAAACGAGATCCTGAGGCCGTCATCTGGTCTAAGGATATCTGTCAAAATTATCGATATAAGCAAACACTGGCAATGCAAGGAAAGAATAAAGAGAGAGAGAGAGAGAGTGGGTGGGGGCGGGAGTTTCATTCTCTCTCTCTCTCTCTCTCTCTCTCTCTCTCTCTCTCTCTCGGGGGAATGGGGAGAGTTCCATTTTCTCTCTCTCTCTCTCTCTCTCTCTCTCTCTCTCTCTCTCTGGGAGAGATGGGGGAGAGTTCCATTCTCTCTCTCTCTCTCTCTCTCTCTCGAGTGGGGTGTTCCATGGGGGTTTCCATTTTCATTCTTCTCTCTCTCTCTCTCTCTCTCTCTCTCTCTCTCTCTCTCTCTCTCTTCCACATTAAAGAGAATGTATAAGTTGTCCCAACGACTATTAATGGAAGAGCGCCACTACTGTAGTCCCTTCCCTGTTGTCTTCCTTGCCACACTGCATTCAGTATGAATCAGAATCACGGATTCGTGACGTAATGTTGAGCTTCATAAGTTTTTTCCTATGGTTTTTGCTCCTTCCTTCTCGTTACTCTTTTACTCGCATTTGCTCACCTATTTCTTCTCATCGCTCTTTTACTCTCATTTGCTCACCTGTTTTTTTTTCACTTTACTCTCGTTTGCTCACCCATTTCTTCTCGTTACTCTTTTACTCTCATTTGCTCGCCCATTTCTTCTCATAACTTTTTTACTCTCATTTGCTCGCCATTTTCTTCTCATTACTCTTTTACTCTCATTTGCCCACCCATGTCCTTTTTGTTACTCTAAACATTTTCCCTCATTTGTGAATAATATCCCCAATGGTATTTCCAATAGTATCTTCTGTATGAAAACATGTATAGGTATAGTACACAGAGACGGTACTCAACGTCCCCAAGATTAGGACTCGACCTCTTGACCATCACATTACCATCATTATTGACGGTACGAGTACGCTTAGTAATAATGACTCGTCAATGAAAAGGAGACAGCGATATTACTAATAATGATAATGATTATTATTCTTCAAGTTATGGAATTAAAATCCAATGGAGGCTGTACTGTAGATTATATATATATATATATATATATATATATATATATATATATATATATATATATATATATATATATATATATATATGTGTGTGTGTGTGTGTGTGTGTGTGTGTGTGTGTGCGTCTGTATAAATTTATATAAATATACACACATATACAGTATATATAAGAAATCATTGTGTATTTTATGGCACTGAACTAAAGCCACAGTTAATAACTCGGACAGCCAAGAATTTGACATCTCTTCGTGAATTCAAGGGAAACGAACACTTTGTCATTTGATTTGCACCTAATTTCTGACAAACAAATCCAGAAATTCGATCTCGTGGAACCTCTGCGGGAGTGGTGTCTGTGTGTGTCTGTGTGTGTGTTTGTGTGTGTGTTTGTGCGTGTGTGGTAGAGGGAAGGAGGGAAGGGGGTGTTGCAAAGGGAGGGGCGGGGTGGGGGGGAGAGCCAGTAAATGTCGTGAATAGCAAAAGTGTAGGATGTTAATGGAAGGTTACGGAACCTCAATTATTAACTCAGCCATTTGACATCGTACCGCCAAGTACGCAGCAACACACTCACGCATGTTCATCATGGTGTAATTACGTCGTTGACATTATATTTTATACATTCATTCAGATGTTAGTTCATTCAGAGGTTCAGGATGGAGTGGAGAGGAGAGGCAGGAGGAGGAGGAGGAGGAGGAGCAGGAGGTGGGAGGAGGTGGGGGAGTCCATTCATTCATCCCTGAACTGGCCCTGGGTCGATGAGCGAGGCAGAGCTGCCAGATGCCTCCAGCAGGGTCAGAGAGTGACACCATCTCTGAACAGACGCGAAAATATCGTTAATTTCTCGTCCATTTCTGCGTCTGGTCACCGCCCGTCGACGGCATAACACAGACGCATGATATAGCGGCCTCCTCGCCACTTGGCATCTCCGCCAGGAGCCGCAAAATAAAATAAAACGAAAAAAAGGAACGGCGGACTATTTCAGTGACGGAGCGACGGCAACACTGGCACTCTACCCCCAACAAGCGCCTCCCCCAACATCCGGTGCCCCCCGGCACTCCCGCTGAGACAAGTGGCCTCTACCTCGCTGCGTCCTGTTTCAACTTCTTCGTCGATTTCTGTAACAAAACAGACTGGAGGATTTTTTTAGTTGTATCAGGGGCGTTCGAGAACGGGAGATGATGGCGTTAGCGTTGGCGACAAGGCTTTATTAGAAGTAGACTTAGGTAGAGAAGAGAAGAAGAAGAAGAAGAAGACAGAGAAAAAGAAGAAGAAGAAGAAGAACCGTCATCCTAAAACAGCAGAATAAGAAGACTGTGGCATGGTTGGCATTGCTCTCTCTCTCTCTCTCTCTCTCTCTCTCTCTCTCTCTCTCTCTCTCTCTCTCTCCGTATGTCTGTCTCTGTCCCCCTTATTCCCCTCCCCGACATCCTCCTCCTCCTCCTCCTCCTCCTCCTCCTCCTCCTCTTCCTCCTCCCCTGCTGAAGGCCCTTCACGCAAAGTGCCATTACCAGAGATAAGTTCCAAGCGTTTTATTATTGGCGCCTTTTCTGTTCCCTTGAACAGGCAATGTTGTGTCACAGGAGGCGTCACAGGACCACTTTTTTTGTGCGTTTGGTATCCTGTGACACCTTTGGCATCCTTTGGCAACATTTGGCATCCTCTGGCATCTTTGGCATCCTTTGGCATCCTCTGGCATCCTTTGGCAACATCTGGCATCCTCTGGCATCCTCTGGCATCCTTTGGCATCCTTTGGCATCCTGCCAGCTGATTCCGAAGCAAATACCCAGCTTTCTGTGTAAAACACCCGCTGGAGGGTAGTGCCGTCAGTGCACCTCACGTGGTGCACTGTAGGTATTACTTAAGTTCTTTGAAGCCTCCCTTCTTTCATTCCTTTTACTGTACCTCCGTTCACATTCTCTTTCTTCCATCTGACTTTCCATCCTCTCTAACAATTGCTTCAGTGCAACTGCGAAGTTATTCTCCTGTTACACCTTTCAAACCTTCTTGCTGTCAATTTCCTTTTCAGCGCTGAATGACCTCATCGGTCCCAGCGCTTGGCCTCTGCCCTAAATTCTGTGTAAACTGTAGCCTCTGATTAAGGCCTGACCTTGTCAGGTTTTGATGTCCATTTGAAACTAGTTTACAGTACGTGATGTCGGTGTCAGATGCCCACGCTTCCTGACATCTTTTGTTGGGCATCTTGCCACCAAACTTCGACCCCCAAAAGAAGCCAGTGCGGTTGCAGAAGTGAAGTCACTGCAATACTTGACATCAATTTTGGATGGGAAGGGATAGAACACTCGGTTGATAGGACGCTACGAGATGTCAAACATTAATAATAATAATAATAATAATAATAATAATAATAATAATAATAATAATAATTACTATCAACATTTTTTATTTTTTTGGAATCGAAGGGAACGTTCTTAGGAGAAAAAAATGGACAAGGAAATACAGAAAGACAGATAATTGAAGTGACATATACACATATGAAGTGTCACTAAAACTAGAACCCGAAATCATCTCTTAGGGAAAAATGAATCCCTTTTTCAAGGAGAATTTTGCCTGTTCTGAATGTAAATATGTTCGTATTCTTACCAAATATATATATATATATATATATATTATATATATATATATATATATATATATATATATATATATAAAATTATATATATTTTATATATATACACATATATGTATATGTATATATATATATATATATATATATATATATATATATATATATATATATATATATATATATATATATATATATATATATATATATATATATATATATATATATATATATATATATATATAATTTATATATATACTTGTGTCCCCAAACCATCAGAAGACGGTGACGCACGAGATAGAATCAAAACAGTGAGCCCTGTAGCATACAAAAAATGAATACAAGGATACACGTTGCGTTTTCTACATTCACACTATAACGATCAGGCTATCAGCCTCGTTCCCGGTGCCGTCGGCCTCCTGAATATAAGAAAGAGAAAAAGGAAGAAAAGAAGCGAAAAGAGCGACTTCACAGCTCCACTTAAGACCCCCAAATAGCCTGCCATTATTCTGTAGAGTAAGAAGCACGCAAGGCGAGGGAGCATGCGCTTGTTTCCATTCATAAGAGACCGACTGCCTTTTAACATGTGATGCTTTCTTTTAGATTTTTAACTCTTATTTCATTTTTCCTCACAGAAGGTCTTATAGCTCTGAATTTGTCTTATACTGCAATTGTTTTTAGTTGTATTTTTTTTTTAGTGTATTATGAATGCTCGCTTTAACGCTTTTATTTATGTGACATAATATCAAAATTAAGATTCCGCTTTTATTCGTCGGAGTTTTGTTTACTTTTGCCTGGCTTTTATTTGTTGTTGCAGCAGTTATGAGCGACTTTTATTTATTTATATATTTTGTTTATTTTTTTGTTACAAATAACGTTTTGTATTTATTTTGTTATTCGTCTTTCTTTTAATATTTGTTGCTTTAACGAGACATCTTCCGACATATTCCTTATTTTCAGTTATTATTTTTGTGCAATGGTTATTACGTTTTTATACCTCTCCATTTAGAACATATATTTTGTTATTTCGTTTTACGTTAAGTCTTCAATAACAGTTCTCTCTCTCTCTCTCTCTCTCTCTCTCTCTCTCTCTCTCTCTCTCTCTCTCTCTCTCTCTCTCTCTCTTAGTTCTCACCGATATCTGTGGCCACTCCTTCCAGCACTTCTCTCTGTTTCTTAATATCTTATCCCGTTTCTTCTCCATTTATCATAGACCGTTAAGCTAGGAAAGAACTCTTTCTCTCTATCTGTTTCCTTTTCATTTCTCACCCGAACACGAAAGGAGCAGTTCCGTTTAGCTCTCTCTCTCTCTCTCTCTCTCTCTCTCTCTCTCTCTCTCTCTCTCTCTCTCTCTCAGTTTCCTTTTCATTAGTCACCCAGCTTTCAAAAGAAGCAATTCCTTTTGGTTCTCGTTCTCTCTCTCTACTTTTTAAGATGTTAGGAAGAACTCTCTCTCTCTCTCTATTTCTCTCTCTCTAGAAATTCTCTCTCTCTCTCGTTTTAAGATGTTAGGAAGAAACACTGTTTCTCTCCTCTCTCTCTCTCTCTCTCTAGGTTTTTAAGATGTTAAAAATAAGTCTAATCTCTCTCTGTCTCATTTCCGTTCCTCCGATGTTAACCAGCTCCTCGTCTTGACGGTCAGTTAAACTAAGGCGATATATTAGCCTCCTTATCTGCCGTTATCTGTCGCTATCTGTCGCTATCGCTCCTTATCGCGGAAGGTCGCTTGCTTGTTTGGTAAGACCCCGGTCGCTCGCTAGCGACACGCTCCTGTTAAGGAGCAGGAGGCTGGATTGAACGCTATTTCATTTCCTGGTCATTCGTGTTGCTATTGGTAGTACTGGAAAGTATTTGCATAAACTAAAAGATGCTGATATTATTATTATTATTATTATTATTATTATTATTATTATTATTATTATTATTATTATTATACACTACAGGAAACTCGATTGCGCCGAAGAAACTTCGGCGCATTTGTTACTTGTTGTTATACCCTACGAAATGTCCTAATACCCTGATACTTAAAATACAGTAATTATGGCATCAGTTAACTTTTTTTTTTAACTAACTAGGAATAACTGATGCACGTACTTCTGAGACCAGCTAGCAACGCATTTCATTTTGTTGTTAAATGTACTAGAGTAAACAATGCGCTGAAGTTTCTTCGGCGCAGTCGAGTTTTCTGGCAGCCGCGACAGCGTATAATCAAGGCCACTGAAAATCTGCCGTTATCTTTCGGCGGTCTCCTATAATTCTTATGAGCGGAAGGTCCCATGAAACTTTAACTTTAAATAAAATAAAGCTACTGAGGCTAGAGACACGCAATTTGGTATGTTTGATGATTGGAGGGTGGATTGAACAACATACTAATTTCATTTCTTCTGGTCATTCAGTAATTGCTAAGATCTGAGGGCGGACAGAAAAAAGTGCGGACGGGCAGACAAAGATGGCACAATAGTTTTCTTTTCAGAAAACTAAAAGTATTGGTATCAAGTCTCTAAATATTTAAAGCACAAAACCGTGACCATTGCTTACTGCAAATGCAGCATAAACAATTTATTTAATATGCAGTCAGTTTAGCCAGTTTAACCATCCACTTAGTTTAAATGAACCATCCTTTTAGCTAGCTTAGGTAATCCAGTTAGTGAAATTTTGCCTACATTTACTGACTAGCAAACCCAAGCAGTCCTTTTAGTTAATTCAGGCAATCGATTTAGTCAAGTTCGGCAATCAACTCGAACAGTCTTGGCAGTCTTCAAGTTACCCTCATGATGAATTTAAGAGACCTGTTTAATGAGCTTAGCCACCCCGTTTATTTGGGCTGGGTAACCAATATATCAAACTTGGGCAGTCTATAGAAACTATAGCTATGTAATTACTTTGTAAGTATAATCAAGGAAACTTAAAATATTTTTATTTTTTCGAGTGAGATCTCTTCTTTCTGTACTTCCCTTTATCTCTTCTTACTTCTTTCTAATGAACACCATAATATCCTTTGGAAGCTTGAATTTCAAGTCAATGGCCCCTATATCTCGTTCCAGAAGCAGGTTTCATCATCTGAATAATAATAATAAAAATAATAATAATAATTGAATTTCAAGTCAAGGCTATGGTGGGCTCGTTCCATATGGTATGTTTCATCATCTGGAATAATAATAATAAAAATAATAATAATAATTGAATTTCAAGTCCTATGGTGGGCTCGTTCCATATGAGTAGGTTTCATCATCTGAATAATAATAATAAAAATAATAATAATAATTGAACTTCAAGTCAATGGACAATGGTGGGCTCGTTCCATAAATAGGTTTCATCATCTGAATAATAATAATAAAAATAATAATAATAATTGAATTTCAAGTCAATCTAAATATTTAAAGCTCGTTCCATATGAGTAGGTTTCATCATCTGAATAATAATAATAAAAATAATAATAATTTGAATTTCAAGTCAATGCAGTGGGCAGTTCCATATAGTAGGTTTCATCATCTGAATAATAATAATAAAAATAATAATTTAATTGAATTTCAAGTCAATGGCCCCAGTTAGTGGGCTTTTCCATATGAGTAGGTTTCATCATCTGAATAATAATAATAAAAATAATAATAATAATTGAATTTCAAGTCAATGGCCCCTATGATTGGGCTAGTTCCAGTAGGTTTCATCATCTGAATAATAATAATAAAAATAATAATAATAATTGAATTTCAAGTCACCCTATGGTGAATTTCGTTCCATGTTTAAGTAGGTTTCATCATCTGAATAATAGTAATAAAAATAATAATAATAATTGAACTTCAAGTCAATGAAACTATGGTGGGCTCGTTCCATATGAGTAGGTTTCATCATCTGAATAATAGTAATAAAAATAATAATAATAATTTTTTTCTTTTCAATGGCCCCTAGTGGTGATCTCGTTCCATATGAGTAGGTTTCATCATCTGAATAATAATAATAAAAATAATAATAATAATTGAATTTCAAGTCAATGGCCCCTATGGTGGGCTCGTTCCATATGAGTAGGTTTCATCATCTGAATAATAATAATAAAAATAATAATAATAATTGAATTTCAAGTCAATGGCCCCTATGGTGGGCTCGTTCCATATGAGTAGGTTTCATCATCTGAATAATAATAATAATAATAATAATAATAATAATAATAATAATTTTCTTAATAATAATAATTGAACTTCTCTTCAATGGGCCCTATGGTGGGCTCGTTCCATATGAATAGGTTTCATCATCTGAATAATAATAATAATAATAATAATAATAATAATAATAATAATAATAATAATAATAATAATAATAATAATTGAATTTCAAGTCAGTGGCCCCTATGGTGGGCTCGTTCCATATGAATAGGTTTCATCATCTGAATAATAATAATAAAAATAATAATAATAATTGAATTTCAAGTCAATGGAGCTATGGTGGGCTCGTTCCATATGAGTAGGTTTCATCATCTGAATAATAATAATAAAAATAATAATAATAATTGAATTTCAAGTCAATGGGGTCATGGATAGGTTTCATCATCTGAATAATAGTAATAAAAATAATAATAATAATTGAACTTCAAGTCAATTTCCCTATGGTGGGCTCGTTCCATATGAGTAGGTTTCATCATCTGAATAATAATAATAAAAATAATAATAATAATTGAATTTCAAGTCAATGGCCCTATGGTCATTCGTTCCAGCGTTTCATCATCTGAATAATAATAATAATAATAATAATAATAATAATAATAATAATAATAATAATAATAATTGAACTCAAGTCAATGGGCTATGGTGGGCTGTTCCATATGAATATGTTTCATCATCTGAATAATAATAATAATAATAATAATAATAATAATAATAATTAATAATAATAATAATAATAATAATAATAATAATTGAATTTCAAGTCAGTCTATGGTGGGCTCGTTCCATTCTAGGTTTCATCATCTGAATAATAATTTAATAATAATAATAATAATCGTTAATAATAATAATAATAATTTGACGAGTTGGAGCCATCATCATGCCTTGCTTTCCGGGAAATCGCTGCTCTTTTTGGGAGGGGGCCAGGTTTGGGGGGGCCGGGGTTGACAGTAGCAGGCCCTGCTTAATAAAGGCTATACAGCTGTACCACTGGACTGAGATTCAGTGTTGACCCACTCAACAAGGTAACTCTTGACAAAACAAATGGCACGGGAGATTAGAAGCAATTAAATGAAAGATACAAACACATCAAAAAGGCGATACACGTAGACCAGGAAAGATAAAGGACAATGCGCGTAAATAAACACATTTGGGAGAAAGGGTCATTCACAAAGTCAGTCAAGGAGAGCAGATAAAGAGGAAAAATAAATCATTGATAAAAGATACGAGCAGGTTCGAAATGAGGATGAGCACTGGGCGTTTATAGAATGTCGGGTTTTGCTTGCCTTTTGTTATAAAAGATATGGTAGCCGGTGTCAGATTTTCCTCTTTTTTTATTTTGTAAAATGTCATTTTTTTTACTTGACCTGATTTCATTTATTGTTCATTCTTATAGCAGTCGTAGCCATTGTCAGAATTTTTATTTTCTTTATTGAGTTTTTTTTTCTAATAGAGAACTTCATATAGATACACAGAATGCTCATTAGCAGGACGTCTAACGCTTCCACATCATTAGCTATTTCTACAAAGAAGGCTTCAAGTAGTGTGCCGAACATCCTTCCCTTCCCCCTTCCCCCTTCCCACTGCCACCCACTCGAATACAGTGAGCCAATCGCGTCATCACAACCGCGATATTACACTCCTTAAGGAACTAAATTTTATATTATATATTATAAGTTTTCGGCATAAAATAGGAAAAATATGTGATCATTTTCCAATGATCAATCTGAAAATTGTCAATTTTCAGATTGTTTCATGATCCATCATATTTATTTCTTATCAAAGAATTTGGTGTTATATATTATAAGTTTTCGGCATAAAATAGGAAAAATAAATTGATCATTTTCCAATGATCAGTCCGAAAATTGTCCATTTTCAGATTGCTTCATGATCCATCATATTCATTTCTTTTCACAAGAAATCACTGAATTGTTGCCATTTTGGACGGTATGCCAGTCAAAACTTTCCATTTTTCGACCGAGATCCAGTCGACAGAGAATATCCAGGTAGTTTATTTTCGACCCAACTCCTCTCCGCTCCATCTATTTTTAAGCTAAGTACATTAAAATGATTCAGAGCATGATTGTCTTTTACCGAATTACCATGTACAGCACAGAACAGATGTTCCCACGAAAGAAAACAGATGTTAATACACTGTGCATGTCTGACAATGTGAACAGATGTCCACATCTGGCCTGCTGGAATATTTCAGCGATCATTTGCATCTTGTAAGAAAAATGGCTGACGACATTTCAAGGGATATTTTGAGAGCCATTCGTGCACTAGATTTATTTTTTCTTTTCTAATTAGTGATCTCTTCTTTCTGCATTTCCTTTTACTTTCTGTTACTTCTCCCTAATGAACACCGTATTCTTTGGGAGCTTGATTTCAAGTCAGTGGCTGCTGTGGTGGGCTTGTTCCTTTTGAATATATGAATAGGGTTCATCTCCTGAATAATAATAATAATAATAATAATAATAATAATAATAATAATAATAATAATAATATGGACTTTACGTCTCACATCGACTTGATGCATTTACGTTTAATATTAAGCCACAAGGAACTCTTTCCATCTCAGTTTATTGAGTATGCTGTCTTCTGTAAGCCTTGAATCCAAACAGGATGCGTATGAGGAAACTCCCTTCCATATCCATGTCATGTTGTATTCCTGTATCGTTCATTTACATAATTTGCCATCATTTTTCGAAATCTCTTCTTACATATCAGCCGTGACCTGTACTTATCTGTCTGCAGAATTTGCATTGCCTGAACTCTCTTATTGGTTAAACTTCTTCCTAATCTACGTAAACGTTAGGTCAAACCCTGCAACAGTTTCCACTTTAAAAGCTGAAGCAGTTTACCACAGTAGGCAGAAGCAAACTGCAGAGAGAGAGAGAGAGAGAGAGAGAGAGAGAGAGAGAGAGAGAGAGAGAGAGAGAGAGAGAGTCACTGTTTTCCTTTTCATTTACTCCGCCGTCCACTTTCCTTTGTCCGGTACGTGAGGGCCGATAACGCCCCACTTGCCAAATGATGGGGTGTGCAGATGTACAAAATGGACAGAGGAACATGGAAAATGTTGTCCTAGGTAAAGGTTTCATTCAGAACTACGTTACCTGCATTTTAATCGCTGCGCATTGCATCAGCGGTGACTACAGTAAAGCCAGTGTCCACTCAGGTGTTCCGCCTCATTTTGACGTCAGCAGTAATTCCGAATTCCGCCCGTTATAATTCTTGCATTAAAAAGGGAAATTTAAAGTCGTTTTGAATGTAATTTCTTTCGCGTAATGAAATATTGAGGTGACTTACCTGTTATTATTATTATTATTATTATTATTATTATTATTATTATTATTATTATTATATCGTAATGTAATGTGCAAAACCAATAACCTACAGTTACTTACCTGACAGATAATATTCTAATAAAGGATACCAAAACCTTAATAATAATAATAATAATAATAATAATAATAATAATAATAATAATAATAATAATAATAATAATAATACCAGAGCTCTAAAAATGTTAATATACTGCAAATAATGATTACCGTCAGTTTGCCCATCAGCTGGACAGCAAATCTTGACACTGACCGGATGATCTTTGTTTGAAATTATTTTATATAAGACTTATGTTCCCAGGGAAAGTAGTTGGTATTATTTTAGATAGATTCCCTCCTCAGTTCGATGCAATCCAGTTTTGTACGCAAGAAAAATCAACTTCCACTGAGAATGATAAAGTCTTGTTGACTTACTGTTAAAAGTTTTTTTTTTTTTTCATGGAATTTTGCATATCGACCCTCATGGCAAAATTGCCAGAAGCTTCCAAGTTAATGTTTGTCGACGTGTTTGGTAGCCTCCGTTAGAAAACAACAACAATAATAATAATAATAATAATAATAATAATAATAATAATAATAATAATAATAATAATAATAATAATAATAGGTGTTACTTTTATATATAACTCGTCATTCGGACAAAAAAAAAAAAAAAGCCAGTCGATTAATTAAAGTAATCATTATTTTCAGTATCTGCAATGTTAACATTTTTAGAGCTTTGATATTATTATTATTATTATTATTATTATTATTATTATTATTATTAACGCTCTTGGTGGCGTCTACTTGGATATCTGGCTTACACGTTACCTTAATAATAATAATAATAATAATAATAATAATAATAATAATAATAATAATAATAATAATAATAATACTAGGTAAGTCATCGTAATATTTCATTTGTGATTCGAAAAAAAACAGCACCAGTCGATTAAGTAATCATTATTTACAGTATCTGTAACTTTAATATTTTCAGAACTGGTATTATTATTATTATTATTATTATTATTATTATTATTATTATTATTATTATTATTATTATTATTATTATTGTTGTTGTTGTTGGCTTGTGCGTAGATAATAAGCGACTATGATGTTGGCTACATCCTCGGCAACGTATTATTATTATTATTATTATTATTATTATTATTATTATTATTATTATTATTATTATTATTATATAGCCCGGGTTTCAGTAACCTGCTGTAAAGGTTTAATAAAGAATTTCTGCTGTAAGAAATACGCTATTATGATTATTATTATTATTATTATTATTATTATTATTATTATTATTATTATTATTATTATTATTATTAGTATTATACAGCCCAGGTTTCAGTAATCTGCTGTAATGCTGTAATGGTTTAATAAAGAATTTCTGCTATAAGAAATACGCTATTATATTATTATTATTATTATTATTATTATTATTATTATTATTATTATTATACAACCCATGTTTCAGTAACCTGCTGTAATGGTTTAGTAAAGAATTTCTGTTGTAAGAAATACGCTATTATTATTATTATTATTATTATTATTATTATTATTATTATTATTATTATTATTATTATTATTATTATTATACATCTTAGGTTTCAGTAACCTGCTGTAATGGTTTAATAAAGAATTTCTTGTGTAAGAAATACTCTGTTATTATTATTAATATTATTATTATTATTATTATTATTATTATTATTATTATTATTATTATTATTATTATTCCTGCTTTTGTTGTTGATGTTTCCAGACCTGATAGCTGTTTCCTGAATGCCTGTCCTAATCCACGCTCCGAGCGTAGCCAAGCCATAATTATTATCAGTATTGTATCTGTTGGTGATTAAAAGAAAATCGGTTATCACGTAAATCCAGGATATAAAGTCACCTACACAGGAAGTTTTAGAAATCTCTATTCTCGGATATCGGCAAGACTTTGCAAAATCTCCCTGCATTGGCTAACGAAAGATTAATGAAGGCAGTTGTCACGTGAATATCACTGATAGACGTCACTCTTGACCTTGTCAAGTCTTGTACAGAAAAGTGAAATTTTAAAGGCTAAATTGTAGTAGATGATAGATGAACGTTCAATTTTGTCTTTGACAAGAGAAAGAAAGAGGGAGATAGTGGGAATTACCTTGTCGAGGTTCTTCTCTTCATATATTAATATATATAATATATATATATATATATATATATATATATATATATATATATATATAAATATACATATATATACACACATACATACATACATATATATATATATATATATATATATATATATATATATATATATATATATATATATATATATATATATATATATATATATATCTTTGTGTGTATGTGATATTTAGAGACATTATAATTTAACAGGAACAGTAAGGGGAGTACAAATGCTTTATGGACAGACAACCACAAAGAGAGAGAGAGAGAGAGAGAGAGAGAGAGAGAGAGAGAATTTGTGTGTCTGTGTTCAAGTGAAATATAATCTCTTCCTATCAGTTCAGGTGAAATTGCCGAAATGTTATAATTGCTCCTTATCCTTTCGAAGGGCTCAATGAATGTGTTTTTTTCAAAGTTATTTCACACCCACATCGTGGCCAGTATCACACCTTGTGTTCTGAATTATTATTATTATTATTATTATTATTATTATTATTATTATTATTATTATTATTATTATTATTATTAATTAGAAGATGAACCCTATTCGCATGGAACAAGCCCACAGGGGCATTGACTCGAAATTCAAACTTCCAAAGAATAGAATGGCGTTCATTAGGAAGAAGAGAAAGCAAAGGGAAATACAGAAAGACATCACACTTATTAATGTCGGAAATGTCTTGTACATTCACATCTTATTTATTAAGTATACTAACGTCTCCTCTCTTACCCCAGGTTTATCTTTGTTGCAGCTAATGTAAATTAACATTTAGGTATATGCATGTTAGTGGGTTTACAAATGAAATGCTGCAGTAGAGTGATGAAAGTATGACAGAATTGGCCAGAATGGCTGACCAAGGTGTGTAAGTTATGTCTGGATGAGGGAAAGATTCCAAAGGTAGGGGTGAGGGGGTGGGGTTAAGCGCTCATTTTTATGAGGGTAAAGGGGGATAAAATAAACTTTAGGAATTATAGGAGCATGCCACTACTTAGTCATACCAGGAAATGTTTATGGTAAGACAGGTGACAGATGTATCGATAGGGGAAAAACAACTCGAGTTGAGACAGAAAAGATGGTGTGTAGATCAGGTGTTTATTGCCTTACAGTTACAGTACATGAGACCTTTGAGAGTACAAGGGAAAAGCTGTATGCGGCATACATGGACCTGCAGCTGAAAAAGCTTATTAATGAATAAAGGTGTAACGAAGATGATGCAGTGCAAGTATGGTGAAAGTCATTTGTTGAGAGCTATTGAAAGTTTTTACTGCTAAAGCGAAGTATGTGTTGGGTGAGGAAGTGACTGGTTCGGTGTTAAAGTGAGTCTGAGACGAAGTGTGTTATGTTCCCTTGGCTGTTTGATATATATATGGATAGAATGATGCCTTCAGTAGATCAGGGCAAGGTCAAGTGTGTCTGCAGAGTTATGGGAGAAGAGAAAGGGTCATGAATACAGTAAGGAATGGCTGGTGTTTGCAGATTACGCAATACTAATTGGGGGCAGTGAAGAGAGACTGCAGGAACTAGTAAAATGATCTGAGAGTGTTGGGCAGAGGAGAAAGTTGAAAATAAATGTGAGGAAGAATAAGGTTGGGGTACATAGAAACCGGGAAGAGGTAGGAAGAAATGTTAATATGGATGTTTGCAGAGTGAAATCAGTTTATTTCTTTTGGGTATTTGAGAGTAAATATTACAGATGAAGATAGGATGAGAGAGAGGGGATGTCATAGGCTTGATAATTATGCTTTCCCCTTAGGGGGGTAGTGCCGTCAGTGCACCTCATGTGAGTGCACTGTAGGCATTTTAACTTAAGGTTCTTTGCAGCATTCCTTCGGTCCCTAGCTGCAACCCACTTCATTCCTTTAATGGTACCTCCGTTCATATTCTCTCTCTTCTATCGTACTTTCCTCAACCATCTCCTAACATTTGATTCATAGTGCAACTGCGAGGTTTTCCTCCTGTTACACCTTTCAAACCGTTCTGTTATCAGTTTCTTTTTCAGTGCTGAATGACCTTATAGGTCCCAGCGCTTGGCCTTTTGCCTAAATTCTATATTCTATTCTGTTCTGTTCTTTTCTGTAAAGCAAGGAAAATACCAGGATGTACGCGAGAGACTGAGAGGAAGCCAAGGTTGTGATGTGTGAAGGCATGAAGGAGCAATTGAAAGTAAATGAAGAAAGGTTGCTGAAGAAGTGGAGATGAATAATTGGTTGTGTAGTATACGCACCATAATAACTGAGAGCATGAGAACTGAGGAGATACAATGAAGTGGTAAAAATTGTAGTGTAGCTGAAAGGATGGACCAGTGAGTGGGGAGAATGGACAATAATAAGTTGGGCGACAAGATTGCATCTTTCGTCGGGGCTAGAACGGAGGAGATTAAAACTTAGAGAGTATTGAATAGATGGATTAGAAAAGGCAGCGGGAAGGAAAGGCCTTAATATCCAGGTAGCTCGAGAGTACGAGCAAGATACAATTGATTGGCGCATTGCGTGTGACGGGGTTGAAGCGCTGATGATTAACCTGTGTCGTTTTGAAGAAGCAGCTCATGTTTCGAAAGATTTCTACGCAAGGGGTGTCCATCTGTTCATCCTTGATTCAGTAATTAAAGATGAATGTGGTAGTGACCATTATTGCACACACACACACACACACACACACACACATATATATATATATATATATATATATATATATATATATATATATATATATATATATATATATATATATGTATGTGTGTGTGTGTGTGTATGTTTGTGTGTGTGTCTTTGTTTGTCTCAGAT
Source organism: Macrobrachium rosenbergii (assembly GCF_040412425.1). Taxonomy (NCBI): domain Eukaryota; kingdom Metazoa; phylum Arthropoda; class Malacostraca; order Decapoda; family Palaemonidae; genus Macrobrachium; species Macrobrachium rosenbergii. The sequence continues at coordinate 57,758,499 of NC_089749.1, read as the reverse complement.
CTTTTCCCCAAGAAATCCGTTGTGATTTTCATAACTTACCGATGTATTGTATACCTGCTGTTTAGTCTATCTGGTGCCTCCCATTCAGTTAGGAAAGGTGTGTGGTAAAGGTTTCATATATATATATATATATATATATATATATATATATATATATATATATTATATATATATATATATATATATATATACATGTATGTATGTATGTATATATATATGTGTATGTGTGCGTGTGTGTAAGGCCTTAAAGGTATTCAGATCTGTGAAAGACTATTACAGTACTATTTATTATTCTTTAATTCATCAAATTTTTTCGCCCATCGTATTAGGAGCATATAGAAACAGTCCTTGCTTCCCTATTCAAGGGGTAGAGCGAACCATAAGTCAG
>NC_089749.1:57748111-57753111 GCF_040412425.1 Macrobrachium rosenbergii | reverse complement strand
TTTCCGAAAGGTCACGATTTTCCTCTGAAATGGCGGAGAAAATTAATATATTTTTCCTTGAATATATTTAGAAATTACGTAATGTATTATATCGAAAATCTTTTTGGGAACATATTTTTTAAATGCGTTACGAAATTGATGTCATTTTCTGGGAATTCTTTTAAAAATTCGTATAGTCTCCTAAAGGCTTTTAAAATTCATGTATTCTCTCTAAAATGCTTTAAAAATTTGTTTTTCTAAGTGTTTTTACTAATTCATCCAAATCTTACATTTCTGTTTTCTTGTGAAATTATCGTCCACTTCTGATATTGGCTTTTTTTTAAATCATCCACTTATATTTCTGTGTTTTGTAAAATTATCATTCACTTCTTATATTTCTGTTTTTTTTTCGTAAAATTATCATCCACTTCTTATATTTGTTTTTTTTTTTGCAAAATTATCATCCACTTCTTATATTTCTGTTTTTGTAAAATTATCATCCACTTCTTACATTTCTGTTTTTTGTAAAACTATCATCCACTTCTTATATTTCCCCCTTTTTTTTTTAGTAAAATTACGTATATTCTTGTGAAAAACAGAAACTATTTCGAAATTCAAAGCTTTCTGGAGGAAATCACGTGGGTTACCTAGCAACCTCAATGCAGCCACAATCTCACACACTCATTTTCAAAATTACCGAGCGTGGAAGAAGGATGACTCTCGTGCAGAGTGAAAGGTTTTGAAAATCTTTCGTTGAATAATCGAGATGTACAGTATTAGGAATATCGCTGTGGATATAAGATAGGAAGAGGTTAGGTACACATAAAAACAGAGGTAGGAAGAGAAGAACAGTGATATGGATGGGTATAAGTAGGAAGACTATGCTAAATAGGGTGAGAGATGTGGGTAACAAGGTTTCCGTTCGGCAGGTATACAGGTACAGGCGGAAGAACAGGTACCGGAAGGAAGGATGGCTCAGTCTGGTAGGAAGATAGGTGCTGGTAGGGAGATAGGTGCTAGTAAGAAGACAGGTGCTGGTAGGGAGATAGGTGCTGGTAGGAAGATAGGCGCTAGTTGGGAGATAGGTGCTGGTAGGAAGATAGGCGCTGGCAGGGAGATAGGTGCTAGTAGGAAGATGGATACTGGTAGGGGATATGTGCTAGTAGGAAGATGGGAGCTAGTAGGCAGGAAGACAGATGCTGGTAGAGTAGATGCTAGTAAGAAGGCTGGTGCTGGTAGGGAGATAGGTGCTAGTAAGAAGATGGGAGCTAGTGGGCAGATAGATGCTGGTAGGGAGATAGGTGCTAGTAAGAAGGCAGGCGCTGGTAGGGAGATGGATGCTATTAGGGAGACAGGTGCTGGTAGGGAGATAGGTGCTAGCAGGAAGATGGGAGCTAGTAGGGAGATACACAGGTGCTGGTAGGAAGACAGGTGCTGGTAGGGAGACAGGATGCTGGTAGGAAGACGAGTGCTGGTAGGGATATAGGTGCAAGTAGAAAGATAGGCGCTGGTAGGGAGATAGGTGCTAATAAGAAGATGACTGCTGATAGGAAGATAGGTGCTAGTAGGAGGATGGATGCTGGTAGGGAGACGAGTGCTGGTAGGGAGATACATGTAGGTGCTAGTAGGAAGATAGGTGCTGGTTGGAAGATAGGTACTGGTAGGAAGATGGAAGCTGGTAGGGAGACGAGTGCTGGTAGGGAGGTACATGTAGGTGCTAGTAGGAAGATAGGTGCTGGTTGGAAGACAGGTGGTGGTAGGAAGATGGATGCTGGAAGGGAGATAGGTGCTAGTAGTAAGATAGGTGGTGTTAGGAAGATAAGTAGGAAGATAAGTGCCGGTAGGAAGATAGGTGCTAGTGGGACGATAGGTGCTGGTATCGAGAAGACAAGTGCTAGTAGGAAGATGGGTGATTATAGAAAAGGTGAGAAGGTAGGTAGGAATAGCGAGGTAAGGGCAGACAGACGTATTGCCAGAATGAAAGGAAAGCTTGATAGCTGACCAGGTGTAGGTTGGGGTGGGGGTAAAGGGGGCAGCAAGGGCAGGTAGGTAAACAGGTAGGGAGGTATAGGTAAGTGGATAGGTAGATTTGGGCACCATCTCGTGACCATTGCTTAGAGAGGATCCCAAGAAACGGCGACCATATAAGATTCATAAGCGTTGCCATAATCGCCGATTATCTTCTGTTTATTAATGAGCATAATTATATCCGTGTGTGGGTCAGTGAAAGGCTATAGGCTGCTACTTTCACAAATTGCGGAGGAAGAAGAAGAAGAAGAAGAAGAAGAAGAAGAAGAAAGAAGAAGAAGAAGAAGAAGGAGGAGGAGAAGAAGAATAGGAGAAGGAACGGGGAACGGGGAGAGGTAGAATGATGATAAGGAATGTGGGAAAATGACTAGTATAGAATTAGGTTGAGGAGAGAGAAGAGGAAATATGAAAAATTCGATGATATTGTATGAATATAGAAGACGGAAGAGTTGATCGATTGATTAAAACTGGCGTTGCAAGGGCTATCGTCACAAACGCCATGGAAAAGGGGAAGGGAGACTGACAATGGAACAGCAGCACCCGGAAATAAAAATAAGACAATGAAAGGGGGTGGGGCGGGCATTAATAAATGTAGTGTTAAAATCCGCTCTGCAAACGTTTTCATTCAAAATCAACGATAAGTTCCATCGTATTTACTATTTATCCTCCTTTCTTTATAAACACGACTTTTCTTTACTTAAACCTCATGTGAAATATTTTCATTTCTACAACTTGTAAACGTAGTTTATTGCAGCCTCTTGACTTTCGTGTCCTGAACGTCTCTCTCTCTCTCTCTCTCTCTCTCTCTCTCTCTCTCTCTCTCTCTCTCTCTCTCTGAATTACGTGAATGTGGAGGTTAGTTCTGAGTAGAGTAAGGAGAGCCACTTCACTCGTAAATGTTAGCTGAGAACTGCAACCACCCAAACCATATATATACTGTATATGTATATATATATATATATATATATATATATATATATATATATATATATATATATATATATATATATATATATATATATATATTTCTCTCCAATATAGCACGAATGAACGTGCTTTAGAATATCATAAAATCTACGTCAGATGGTGAGTGAAAATAGGGACTTTGAACAAGTAATTCTACATTTCCAAATTGAAAATGCAGAATAAACTACGAAAGTACTTGTTCAAAGTCCTGGTTTTCACTCACCTTCTTACGTGTATTTTGTGATATATATATATATATATATATATATATATATATATATATATATATATATATATACATATATATATATATATATATATATATATATATATATATATATATATATATATATATATATATATATATATATATATATATATATATATATATATATATATATATATATATATATATTATCTGTGTTTGTACGTATTTGTGCCTCACCTATTCGTCTTTTCATTTAAGGGAATGACAGCATAAAAGAATTTACTTTTTCACCCTCAGCTGATCCTTTGGGAAGCTGTTACTAGCCAAAGGACCTCCTCTCCCAAACCTCGTCAGCAACTCACTACAGGTGACTAACGACCAGATACATAGTGTTCACTTTTTAGTTCTAAGGATGTGTAGTGGGGTTTTCTTCTTCTTCTTCTTCTTCTTCTTCTTCTTCTTCTTCTTATTATTATTATTATTATTATTATTATTATTATTATTATTATTATTATTATTATTATTATTATTGCTTTTCTCATTGGTAGACAGATATCTGTCCTTAGAAAAATACCCTTGGAGCCAATCATACTCCGTCTAGCATATGCAAATTCCCTGTTGTGTAACGAGGTAGTAACATAAGCTGTTACAGTGGAAACAGCAATAATAATAATAATAATAATAATAATAATAATAATTTTTATGTTTCGTAACACTTCTGCAACGATAATGATGAAAAAAAAATCCTGCAGCTTTTATCCTTCAACGATAAGGTTCCGATTCCGACGCCCGAGTACGCCCATAAATCTTTCATTTAAATCACCGTCTGCCCGTAGCCTCCCGCCCACCCCCAGTATCGCCCGAGCATCCTAATATGGCGATACCCCGCCCAAGGCCTTCTATCAGACAACCACCCCCGCCCTAGAGAAGTTGAAGACGAGTGAGGAAGAGACAAAAAGAGTTTTATAAAGTCTATACTTTACAGTAGAACATAATCCCGTAGACCTTGAGCAATGCACCAACAAGGATTCTGCGGAATGAATCAGATTCTGTGGAATTCGACAAGATTCGTGCACTTCGCAGATTGCGACGGTAATAGAAGACTTTTAGCAGTGTATCTACGAGCATATCCATTCTCGTAGCGTTTGGGGTGAACCACGTTCAACGGGCCACGGTATATGTGTACTCCAACTGACCTTGGAGATAAACTACAACGTAGTCATAGACTCAAAGAGCAGGCCAAAGCACGCCTTGTGGAATTCCTTGCAAGAACCAACGCCGTCCCACAGGCACAGAGAGAAGAAGAAGAAGAAGAAGAAGAAGAAGAAGAAAAGAAGAAGAAGAAGAAGGAGGAGGAGGAGGAGGAAGAGGAGAGATGCATTCTAAAACATGAAAGGCACAAGGGGCCGCTCTCAGATGACCCGAGCTGTCAAATGTCATCAACAGTAGTAACTCCACGATGACGAAAGCTAATGGTGATGACAGTAATTACATCTCGAGTGATGCTCGTTCGCCTAAGTATCTCCAAGCAGTTGTGAGTAGTGCTGGATGAATCTGGTTATTTGAATCTTATGCCTTTTATTTTTTCCTTTTAGTGTTGGTTTTAATAACTAGGCTTATTTATAGACAAGAATCAGTAGCGCCGAAGAGTCTTCGGTGCAATCGAGTTTTCTGTACAGCGTATAATCAATGCCACCGAAAATAGATCTATCTTTCGGTGGTCTCGGTGTTATACTGTATGAGCCCCGGTCCATGAAACTTTAACTACGGCCCGTTGGTGGCCTATCCTATATCGTTGTCAGAAGCACGATTACGGCTA
>NC_089749.1:57690611-57740611 GCF_040412425.1 Macrobrachium rosenbergii | reverse complement strand
CGTTGAAATGTCCTTCGGCGAAATGTACGTCGGTTAAATGTCCGTTCGTTGAAGTGCCCTTCGGTGAAATGTCCGTTAGCTAAAATGTCCTTCGGTGAAATGTCCATCGGGGAATATCCCAATGTTGAAATGTCCATCGGGGAATATCCCAATGTTGAAATGTCCGTCGGTGAAATGTCCATCGGGGAATATCCGTTCGTTGAATTGTCCGTCGGTGAAATGTCCGTTCGCTAAAATGTCCTTCGGTGAAATGTCCGTTCGCTAAAATGTCCTTCGGTGAAATGTCCATCGGGGAATATCCGTTCGTTGAAATAATCGTTCGTTGAAATGTCCATCGAGGAATATCCCTTCGTTGAAATGTCCATTTGTTGAAGAGTCCATTGGTGAAATATCCGATTGTTGAAATGTCCGTCGGTGAAATATCCGTTCCCTGAAACGTCCGTTCGTTGAAATGCCCATTCCGTCAAATACCCGTTCCGCGAAATGTCCGATTCGTGGAAATGTCCATTGCTGAAATGTCCATCCAGTCAAATATCCGTTCGTTGAGCTACCCGCCAGTGAAATGTCCATTCGTTGAAATGTCCATTCGGCCAAATATCCTTCGGTGAAATGTCTGTCGGGCAAATGTTCGTGGGTCATCTGTCCGGCCGCGGTCAGCTGTGGTGGGTCATCGGCGGGGCAGGAGAGAGAGAGAGAGAGAGAGAGAGAGAGAAAGAGTCCTAACGCTACTGTTCTTATCTGTTTCACAACAATGGAATACTTTTGACAAAGTATCTCTCTCTCTCTCTCTCTCTCTCTCTCTCTCTCTCTCTCTCTCTCTCTCTTTGCGCGCGCGCGGGGACGCGAGCGGACAGTGCAACTTTTTTTCTGTTGCCTTAAATACTGTTGACTTAGAATTTCGTTCGTTCAGTATTTTCTTTCTCCTGTGTATCATGTTCCCAGTTGTCTCGTCTCGTCTTTCTTTCCAGTCCTTTCTTTGCTGCTTATTCCTTAAAAGCAATGTATTTTTATATATATATATATATATATATATATATATATATATATATATATATATATATATATATATATATATATATAAGAACAGAAAAGCCATTCTTCCATTTCCAGGATTTGTTTTTTTTTCTTCCTCTTTCTTTTATCGTCGTCTCGTACTACGAGAAGTTCCATTTCACAAATCCCGTTACACGCAATCTCCCATCTTCTCTCTCTCTCTCTCTCTCTCTCTCTCTCTCTCTCTCTCTCTCTTCTCTCTCTCTCTCTCGCTTCATGCGTCTAATGCCCTCCCGGTGGTTCTTTAAGCAAAAGGGACGAAGTCAAGAAATCTGAATGTTGACAAATACCGTCAAATGCTAGTGGGATTGTAATCTCCCTGTTGAGTGGTCTTGGGGGGAGATTTAAAAGTGTCTGTCTGTCTGTCTGTCTGAGAGTGTGATCGTAAGATTTTCTTTTTCATTTTTGACAGACCGAACTGACCGTCTTCCGTCCTTCGGCTTCTGGGGACTGGATTGATGACAGGGCTACCGGATGACCAAGCGGACAGACGGTAAAGTGACAAGAACAAGAGTAGTCGTATTAGTCCTATTAGTAGTCGTGGTAGTAGGAATAGTGTTGGTGGTGGTGGTGGTAGTTATAGTGGTAGTAGTAATAGTAGTAGGTGCGGTTGTGGTGGCGGTGGTGGTGAGGTAGAAGAAGAAGAAAAGAAGAAGAAGAAGAAGAAGAAGAGCTGAGGTAGGTAAACCCAGCCGAGCGAGCGAGCGAGCTGTCCTTCACGAGGTCGGACGGACGCATGCGCGAACGCACACACGCGGATATATACACCTACCCAACCACCGCCTCCTCCCCAGCGCCCTCTTTGGCTGCCCCATGCCCCTGTTTGGGTCATCCTGCTAACCTGCCCCCCCTCACCCCCATACCCTCCCTCCCACTCCCTGTCCCCCCCCTCTTCAACTCCGCCACGACCTCACTTTCTTCTACGATACATCAAATACGCTTAGACCAAAGTATTTACGACCTTTGCATTGCATTGCTTCCTCGGCTCTTTGGGGACACGCCTTCGCTCGCCCCGAATCAAGGTGGAATTTCGGGACGGTACAGGAGAGAGACAGAGATAATAGTAGATGAAAGACGAAAGATGTTTCTGGGAGAAGAGAGAGAGAGAGATGAAAGCCAAAACGAAGAAAGAGTTGAGACTATAAGGGTCGAAAGTAGAGAAAGAGCCTCGAGAGACAGGGAGGGAGAGATAGTTCGGTCCAGAGAGAGAGAGAGAGAGAGAGAGAGAGAGAGTCTCATTTGCATCATCGGACACAGAGACTGATATAGGAAGCCTTCAGCACATCCATCGTGTAGTGCCAAAAGCCCTGGGCCTCCTCCTCCTCCTCCTCCTCCTCCTCCTCCTCCTCTTCTCGTGTCGGGCAGGCAGAAACCAGCCTCCTCCTAAGGAACGCCTTCGCCCAATTAAAGCATCGTGCACAACGGCGCTCGCAGCAACGGCGGCTGTTCAGGACTGTCCGCTGGGCCGAGGCTGTCGTCTGTTCGCGAAACGAACACTGACGCTGTCACAGAAACGGCCGCGTTAAAGGGGCGGCGGTCCTTATAGGCGAGCGGTCGCCTAATCCGAGTTTACTTTTAATGCGATGCTAGCCAGGCTCAGGATGGCTCCGCTCCCCTCCTTCCCTTGTCGGCCATCCTCTCCGAAAGAGGCGCCAAATAGGCCTATTCGCCGATGGATGATGGGACCCCCCCGTCAATTTAGGCTCGAGGAAGCCCTCTGTCGCCGAAAAAAGGCGGAAGGAGAGCCATTACATGCGAAATACGGAGATTATGATCACAGGTGCCGGACGGGAGGCTGCCCGCGCCCAGGCACTGGGATGGGCCAACCATCCCTCCTCCGATTCCTTGCACGCTGCCAGGGAACCCGCGCCCCGTCTCCGGCCCTTCTGCTACACAAAACGGCCTCGTCATCGCTGTCGCGGAGACGCCGAGTCCTCCAGCCTTCAAGAAGTGGTCATCAAAGCATACGGGACCATAACGAGTCGATGGGCAGCCGTGGCTAAGCAAGACCTGCCCGTGACACGACTGTGGCCTGGATGACATCCAAGCCGACGGGTGACGTTTGAGAGACGGAGGGTTTGTATAGGACTGCTGCAGCGACTGGCGATCTCACAGCGCTGTTTTGATGGGGACTCAGTACAGCCCTCTGAGAGTCAGTGGTTGCTATTAACATTCCTAACCTCAGATTTTTGAAGAGCATTAACCTCTCTCTCTCTCTCTCTCTCTCTCTCTCTCTCTCTCTCTCTCTCTCTCTCTCTCTCTCTCTCTCATTATCCACTAGGCATCTCATCGTTTCTGTTCTTATTCCATTCCTGTCATTCAGTCAGGGATCCAGCGATCTCTTATTCGTGGTCGCATATGTAACAACAACTCTCGTCGGTTTTAAATATCAAAACATTGCTACAACAGATCACAGACGAAATAAATAAATATTGAATGTGCTTTGAAAGAGAGTTAGCGAAAATAGACCAAACTGGGGCTGAGCCGGATGTGACAGTACGAGGAGAATCGGCCGGTACTTTGCACCCACCACCAGCTAGCTACTCCGGATCCGTCAAGTTCTTATCCGGAAGACAGAATTGCGCGAAAGAGACGAATTCCTTCACTGAAAAGACTAAAAAAAGAAGAAGGAAGGGCCCTTCGGTGACAGACAGACAGACAGGATTAAAGCATGCGGCGATGAATAGCGTATGTAGCAATAATTTACCTAAGCCTAGATAATGATTATTTTCATTTTGATATCGACTAAATCATGACAGGCATCATTACTCGGAATTCATAGCTTCTGGCTTTCATCAGGTGAACACAACGTGTAGAGGAAGAGAAGGCTGAAGGGATATATATACTATATATATATATATATATATATATATATATATATATATATATATATATATATATATATATATATATATATATATATATACATACATATATATATATATGTATATATATTATGGATATATATATATATATATGAATATATATTATATATATATGAATATATATATATATATATATATATATATATATATATATATATATATATATATAATTCAGTTATACGATTTTTAAGGATTCACTGAATACCTTCATGATTTATAAAAATCATGCATACATGCATACATACATACATACATACATACATGAAGTAGTGTCAATTTCTTGAAGAGTTACTCGGAGTACAGACGAAAACGGCGAGTTCCTGAGCTTTAAAGGATAATGGAAGAAACCAACAGAACGTCTTATCCTCGAGTTTCCAATTTCGAGCGTGCAGAGCCTGACGCCTAACTCGTGTCATAAGGCTGGGATGCAGGTACTAATATGTTACGGAACAATCGTGTTTTCTGTACAACGTATAATCAAGGCCACCGAAAATAGATCTATCTTTGGGTGGTCTCGGTATTATGCTGTTTGACCCGCGGCCCATGAAACTTTAACCACGGCCTGGTGGTGGCCTGGCCTATATCGTTGCCAGACGAACGTATATGGCTAACTTTAACCTTAAATAAAATAAAAACTACTGAGGCTAGAGGGCTGCAATTTGGTATGTTTGATGACTGGAAGGTGGATGATGAACATACCAATTTGCAGCCCTCTAGCCTCAGTAGTTTTTAAGATCTGAGGGCGGACAGAAAAAGTGAGGACGGACAGACAAAGTCATCTCAATAGTTTTCTTTTCAGAAAACTAAAAACGAATTAGAGAACAGATAGAGAAGGGTGTCTTGGACCACTTAAAACTCTTATGAAATTGCGGCGGAAGTCGAAAACGCTTAGTCAGCAGAAAACGTTGTTGTTGGTCTTCTCTGCTGCTGAATTACGAAAGAAGCGCCATGACGATCAATGGCAACTTCAGATTATGCGCAGGACGTCTGCCACCGGAGGAAGAGGAGGCATCGCATGGAGTCCTCTGTAACGACGCGGGCCTTACTGTGACCCATTGTAAACAACACCAGATTCCCTAGTTTATCCTTTTCCATAGGGGGGGGGGATACACTGCCGTCAGTGCACCTCACGCCTTGCACTGTATGCATTACTTAAGGATCTTTGCAGCATCCCTTCGGCCCCTAGCTGCAACCTTTTCAGTCCGTTTACTATACCTCCGTTCATATTCTCTTCCATCTTTCTTTCCACCCTCTCCTAACATTGTTTCATAATGCAGTTACGAGGTTTTCCAACTGTCGCTCCTTTTAATACCTTTTTCCTGTTGATCTCCCTTTCAGCGCTGAATGACCTCATAGGTGCCAACGCTTTGTCTTTGGCCTAAATTTTCTGTTCTATTCTATTCCCAGATTATTATTGATGATAGTGCAGGCACTAACTGAATATCGGATCAGTTTTTTGTTCCTACATTTTGGCTTTTCTCACAATACTGCATCTTAATACCTAGTTTTAATATGGTAAAATTTCTATATATATATATATATATATATATATATATATATATATATATATATATATATATATATATATATATATATATATATACATATATAAATATATATATATATATATGAGAGAGAGAGAGAGAGAGAGAGAGAGAGAGAGAGAGAGAGAGAGAGAGAGAGAGAGAGAGAGAGAGAGAGAACAGATTTTACTGGCTTTATATTCTGACGAACTGAGGACTGATGATGTTTCAGGTTGACGAAAATCTTCTGTGCCAATAAAGAGCTGTCGGTTTTAGGTTTTAGATATTATTATTATTATTATTATTTTATTATTATTATTATTATTATTATTATTATTATTATTATTCAGTAGATGAAACCTAGTCATACGGAACTAGCCTACAGTGGCCTTTGACTCGAAATTCAAGCTTCCAAAGCATATATGGTGTTCATTAGGCAGAAGTAGAGGAATTAAAGGGAAATACAGAAAGAAGAGATACTCCTATCATGCCTTAAAAGCTGACAGTAAAGACATTCAACCAGTTCTTGGCATGTTCTAAAAGTTGAAAATTGCCATATTAAATCAATATGGATAGCACATGTCAATTTTTGACGAGTCTTAGAAGCTGAGAATGAACGCATAAGTCATTTTTAACTTGTCAAAATCTTTAATGCATCTGAGGTCCGGAGAGATAGCACTTGAGGTAAGTTTTTAACATGTTGAAAACATATTTTTAACATGCCTGATGAGCTGGAAACGAGCACATTAAATCAGTATTATTTCCATCGTGTCCCGGGTGATCACAATGAACAGTACTGAGGCTGTTTCTAACATCGTCTTGTGAGCTAAATACGAACACGTTAAGTAACATTGTTTTTAACATGACCTAAGATATGGAAATGGACGCATTCATTAACATGGCCTAAGGTATGGAAATGGACGCATTCATTAACATGACCTAAGGTATGGAAATGGACGCATTCATTAACATGACCTAAGGATGGAAATTGACGCATTCATTAACATGACCTAAGGTATGGAAATGGACGCATTCATTAACATGACCTGAGGTATGGAAATGGACGCATTCATTAACATGACCTAAGGTATGGAAAAGGACGCATTCATTAACATGACCTAAGGTATGGAAATGGACGCATTCATTAACGTGACCTGAGGTATGGAAATGGACGCATTCATTAACATGACCTAAGGTATGGAAATGGACGCATTCATTAACATGACCTGAGGTATGGAAATGGACGCATTCATTAACATGACCTGAGGTATGGAAATGGACGCATTCATTAACATGACCTGAGGTATGGAAATGGACGCATTCATTAACATGACCTGAGGTATGGAAATGGACGCATTCATTAACATGACCTAAGGTATGGAAATGGACGCATTCATTAACATGATCTGAGGTATGGAAATGGACGCATTCATTAACATGACCTGAGGTATGGAAATTTGCGAATTCATTAACACGACATAAGGTATGGAAATGGATGCATTCATTAACATATGGAAATGGACGCATTCATTAACACGACCTAAGGTATGGAAATGGACGCATTCATTAACATGACGTAAGGTATGGAAAAGGACGCATTCATTAACATGACCTAAGGTATGGAAATGGACGCATTCATTAACACGACCTAAGGTATGGAAATGGACTCTTTCATTAACATGACCTAAGGTATGGAAATGGACGCATTCATTAACAAGACCTGAGGTATGGAAATGGACGCATTCATTAACATATGGAAATGGACGCATTCATTAACACGACCTAAGGTATGGAAATGGACGCATTCATTAACATGACCTAAGGTATGGAAATGGACGCATTCATTAACAAGACCTGAGGTATGGAAATGGACGCATTCATGAACATGACCTAAAGTATGGAAATGGACGCATTCATGAACACGACCTAAGGTATGGAAATGGACGCATTCATTAACATGACCTAAGGTATGGAAATGGACGCATTCATGAACATGACTTAAGGTATGGAAATGGACGCATTCATGAACATGACCTAAGGTATGGAAATGGACGCATTCATTAACACGATCTAAGATATGGAAATGGACGCATTCATTAACATGACCTGAGGTATGGAAATGGACGCATTCTTAACACGACCTAAGGTATGGAAATGGACGCATTCATTAACATGACCTGAGGTATGGAAATGGACGCATTCCTTAACACGACCTAAGGTATGGAAATGGACGCATTCATTAACATGACCTAAGGTATGGAAATGGACGCATTCATTAACAAGACCTGAGGTATGGAAATGGACGCATTCATGAACATGACCTAAGGTATGGAAATGGACGCATTCATGAACACGACCTAAGGTATGGAAATGGACGCATTCATTAACATGACCTAAGGTATGGAAATGGACGCATTCATGAACATGACTTAAGGTATGGAAATGGACGCATTCATGAACATGACCTAAGGTATGGAAATGGACGCATTCATTAACACGATCTAAGGTATGGAAATGGACGCATTCATTAACATGACCTGAGGTATGGAAATGGACGCATTCCTTAACACGACCTAAGGTATGGAAATGGACGCATTCATTAACACGACCTAAGGTATGGAAATGGACGCATCAAATTCGTGTTCAACATGTCCTGAAAAATGGACACAGAAATGGCAATCCTAATAATATAGTCATATCGAACACAGTTGTATAAAGTTGTACATTTTTACATTTTTCCCATTTCGAAGAATGACGTTATACCGAAGAAGAAATACTAAAAAAATGGATGTATTGAGGAATAGGGAGACTTAATGACCGACATCTAGAATGAAAAGTGATTGACTGTCAACTACTTGGACTCATAACTATCAGGGCCGTTGACGAAGATATGTATTTCATTGTCAACATCGTTAAGACAACGGTAGAGCTTCGTATAAGTCATTGTCTAATAATGGAAGACTTTGTCAAGTGGATAAACAGTAAGAAAATATAATAATGTAAGAATGTGTAATAATGTAAGAATATGTTGAGTGGATAAACAGTAAGAAAATATAATAATTTAAGAATGTGTTAAGTGTTTTTAATAAGAAAATAGAGTAATGTAAGAATGTGTTAAGTGGACAAACAATAAGAAAATATAATATTGTAAGAATGTGTTAAGTTTTTTAATAAGAAAATATAATAATGTAAACATGTTAAGTGGACAAACAATAAAAAATATAATATTGTAAGAATGTGTTAAGTGGATAAACAGTAAGAAAATATAATAATGTAAGAATGTGTCAAATTGCTAAAACATAAGAAAATAGAATAATATAAGAATGTGTTAAGTGGATAAACAATAAGAAAATATAGTAATGTAAGCATGTGTTAAATGGGTAAAAAATAAGAAATCGGGGCAGGAAAAACAAAGAGTCCAGTTTGGCACATAGTATATTGGATGAGCCTTTCATCAGCAGCGGGACGGAGACAGAATTTGCTGAAATACAATATCGAATGAGGTCATTTTTCCCTGAAGGTTTCAGTAAAACACAGACTGATGAAAATGTCTGACCATTTGCTTGATCGATATAAGATATCAGTCATTAAAAGACTTGATGGATTGCGGAACATTACGTTTTTTACAGAGGTCTGTAGTGCAACGCTGAATGAAAAAAAAAATTCTGCTGAAGTTCGTGGCCGAATAAAAGTAAAATTTCCTTGAATAGATTAAAAGGTAAAGGTGAATTAAGGTATTTTGCTCGGCACAATGAGGGCAGAATTAGCTGACGATGTGACAGAATGATGGAGATTTTTACTGATGATGATTATTATTATTATATTATTATTATTATTATTATTATTATTATTATTATTATTATTATTATTATTATTATTATTATTCAGAAGATGAACCCTATTCATATGGATCAAGCCCACCAAAGGAGCCAATGACTTGAAATTCAAGCTTCCAAAGAATATTATGGTGTTCATTCGAAAGAAGTAACAGAAGGTAATGGGAAATACAGACAGAGGAGATCAGTTATTAGAAAAATAGATAAATAAATAAAAAAAAACAGAAAAATAAATAAAAATGTAGGTAAAATATTAAAATACAATTCAGTAGTAATGCGTTGCAGCTTCGCTCGAACTTTTGAAGTTCCAATTGCACGACATCCTCATGTAGGGAGGCTGTTTCTCAGTTCAGCGGTGTAAGGAATAAAGGAGGACCTCTGCAGCTGAGAAGTTCAAACTATCCCTGTTGTATTACATATTAAAACAAAGGTAAATCTTGCAGTAAGTCATGAAAAGAAATTCTGCTGAACTACGCAATGATGTGAAGATGGCATTAGCTGAAAGGCACGGTAGAATGAACGATAATTTTCATTAAATGTCTAGTCTAATGAAAACTGAATAATCTGAATTGAATGAACAGATTTTAGGGAAAGAATAAAATTCTGGAAACAGAATGTTTTGGAGAACATAACGCGATGAAGGATCTTTTGCAGAAGTGCCTAGCCCAGTGGTTCTCAATCTCTTTTTAGTGGTGGCACCATAGCTAATGTAATCATTAGCGTGGCGGCCCTTCCGCACCATCCCACCATATCATGAATTAAATTCTTATTTAATGAATAAGATTATTATCCATAGTGTATATATATATATATATATATATATATATATATATATATATATATATATATATATATATATATATATATATATATTTTTTACACACACACACATATATATATAATATATATACAGTATATGTGTGTGTGTGTATGTTTTAATAGAGTAAACACACTGATAATAATTATATGAAGACTTCTGCAAACTTTTTTTGTTTTTTTTTTTTTTTGTTTTACAAATGTTCATTGAGATAATCTAGCCAAGACGAAATTCATGACAATCTTGCAGCACCCCAAGGCACTGTTCGGCACCCAGTTGGAGAATCACTGGTCTAGCAGAACAGGGGGAAGGTTTCACCGAAGGATCCGGTGCCACGGCACAGAAGAGAAATCTTGGCCACAACGGGGCCTATGAGATCGAAACTGACATTTCCGGAAATGACAGTCACTTCTTCTGATCTTTTATGAAATCTCACTTCCGTTGACACGAGTATCGTGTAAAGCAGTTCAGGAATGAAAAAGATGTTTCCTTAGGGGGGTTAGTGCCGTCAGTGCACCTCATGCGATGCACTATAGGCATTACTTAAGGTACACTCGGCAAGAAAAGTGAGGATACAGTTTTCATTAGATTTCGTTCATCGAATTTTAATTTTTTTCTTTCAGGAAACACATAATCTCGGTAAATTTACTCTAGAATATGAAAATACAATGCAAATTATATCATATATATTAAATCTGCAAAACAAAAACGTTCAGATACTTAAAACCACCATGGATGTCCGAAGTAAACAGAATTTCTCAGATTACTTCGTTCATAGAGATCTAAAAGATAGTGTATGGATATCTCGGTGCAGTACTGTTTATCAGAACGGCAATATTTACTCGTTTTCCGTTATGAACAGATTTATTTTTGCATCATCATACGAGGTAATGATAATTTATTTAATTTTTACACATTCATATTTATATTTCACGGTGTTAAAGGTTAGCTGGAATTAATGGCAGTAAATGATGTGACAGCTAGGGTAGGTTGACCAAATCTATTTAAATCTGCAAGAGCGTTCTCTATGATGTGCGAAGTAGCGCCAGTGCTTTGGCGGGAAAACACAAGTAACTGGATGTTTCTTGACGTTGCCATAGTTTCTCTCTCTCTCTCTCTCTCTCTCTCTCTCTCTCTCTCTCTCTCTCTCTCTCTCTCTCTCTCCATTGCTAAAACATACTATACAAATATAGTATCGCTCAATCTCTAAAAGAAAAAAATAATAAAATGAGTAGCTCTACATATAGGCCTAGGCACACACAGCAACTCTCTCTCTCTCTCTCTCTCTCTCTCTCTCTCTCTCTCTCTCTCTCTCTCTCTCTCTCTCTCTCTCCATTGCTAAAACATACTATACAAATATAGTATCTCTCAATCTCTAAATGAAAAAAAAAATAATGAAATGAGTAGCTCTACATATAGGCCTAGGCTTACACAACAGCAACTCTCTCTCTCTCTCTCTCTCTCTCTCTCTCTCTCTCTCTCTCCATAACATTGCATTCGTTCCTTTATTGTTCCCCAAGTATTTCGTTGGACATTGCTCAAATTTAACTCTTGATATCATTATGGAAGATCGCGTTTCCGATTATGCAAGCATTCCGTTCATTGTGGTGTTATAAATTCATATGTGCAGGGTTACTTCGTAGGTTATTTGGAAAAATGTTTATTTTGCTCAGAACTGTCGCTGCAAATTACAACTTGAACGAATACTGTAAAGCTTACTACTGCATTTAAGTATCAATGATTTCAGAACCGTAGAATACGATTGAAAGTTATAGGAGGTCAAGCAAAAAACAAACACATTAAGACTGAAGCTCCTCCCCTTTCTAAAGTTGCCAGATGTCTCATTATTTAGCAATATATGTCCGAAGATTTAAAAAAACTGTATCCTCACTTGCCGAGTGTACTTTGCAGAGTCCCTTCGGCTCCTAGCTGCAACCCCTTTCATTCCCTTTACTGTACCTCCGTTCGTATTCTCTTTCTTCCATCTTACTTTTCACCTCTCCTAACAATTGATTCATAGTGCGACTGCAAAGTTTTCCTCCCGTTACACCTTTCAAACTTTTCTACTGTAAATTTCCGTTTCAGCGCTGAATGACCTCACAGGTCCCAGCGCTTGGTCTTTGGCCTGAATTCTTTAATCTGTTCAATGACAAAGATGCACGTGAATGCAGAGAGAGAGAGAGAGAGGGCAGAAAAAAACAACAGCAGTTGCGCGCGAGGACATGCGCGCGTACCAACGCGCACGGCGTAACGCGGAGGATTGTATGGAGATCGCATTAATAACCTTAATTCATCGCGAATGTGCTCTCCAATATGGCTGTCGATTTAGTAGCCCTAATAGTAACGGACAAGCTTTGTCGTTCTAACGGCTCCGAGGAGTTCGGCGCGCGTCGTCAGTCCTCCGAGGGGATCGTGGGGGCTCGAATGGATGTATAAAGGAGTTGGGGGGTGGGGGGAGGGGTGTCATCCAGGGGATGCGATCGGTGAGAATGCATGCACTATGTGGATCTCCGGTAGCTGTTGATAGAAGACGCTCATGCAGATTGTCCGTCTGGAGTCTAGACCCATCCGGTCCAGGTCGGATGTTATATCCTGCTTAAATAATGGACCGGCGCCCTGCTACGATGCCGCTTCTTCTTCTTCTTCTTTCTTCTTCTTCTTCTTCTTCTTCTTCTTCTTCTTCTTCTTCATTGGAGACAGCCTGAATGCATGTAAGAGGCTCTTTTGATCACCATTTCCGTTTTGTTTCCACACTGTAAGACTTCCACCATTAACGAAGGTACATTTGACTATAGTGTACCTGTACTGTCTAAATTGACAGTGATATAAGAGAGGGTCGGAGCGACAGATGCCAGCCCTAAGGGAGTCATAGTGCGACGCTGAAGGGGCCATTGTGAGAGAGGTTTGCCCGGGCTTGACGTGTCGACTCTGAAAGTGGAAGTTGTTTCTCATACACTATTTATGTTAAGACAGCAAAAATATAATGGTACTCATTCCATTTTATATGGCTAATGGCTGCATTCAGATCTCCCTATTTCGAAATTTGTGAAACTCTTTTTTTTATATATACACAGGCCAGTGAGGCTTGTCATCGCACAGCCTTTTCTAGCCCAGGCCCAAAGGAAAGGCAAGTAAAAGGGGAGAAAGTTTAAGGATAAGCTCAGCATTTGCAAAAGCCTGAGTTTCAAAATGACTCGACCTAATATATATATATATATATATATATATATATATATATATATATATATATATATATATATATATATATATATATATATATATATATATACAAAGTAAAGTTTTTGTTTTGTTTTGCTCTTATTACGTGTGAAAATACTTTTTCTTAACCTAACCTAATTTTTGTGAAGTGTCTGACCTAGAGTGTCTACGACTGCAAGAATGACGTAGTAAGTTCATTCATGATTTGTAAATAGAATGGAACACCTTGTACTGTGAGTCCATTCTATCTGTTCTCATCAAACTGTTCAATTTCTCCTAGCTACATCTTCGTCCAATTTTTTTTTAACCTGCTGTTTAAAAACAACCAAATCATGAAAACCTTATACGATATTAAGAAAAATAAGATTCATTGTTGCGTCTGAATTGATCTGTAACGATTATCGTGTCTAGATTTTAAAAAATCATTAGGCTTCAGTCAAAAACAACGCCATGTTTTAGCCAGTTCACAGTAGTCAGAATAATTACCATATGAGTCCTATAGGAAAAATATCTTAGTTTTCATCACTGCCAAGGTATTGCCATTCGAAGTTCGGTAACAAATTACATCACTATGATCTGCTCCCCATAGGGGGTTAGTGCCGTCAGTGCACCTCACGCGTTGCACTGTAGGCATTACTTAAAGGTTCTTTGCAGCGTCCCTTCGGCCCCTAGATGCAACCCCTTTCATTCCTTCTCTGTACCTCTGTTCATTTCTCTTTCTTCCATCTTACTTTCCACCCTCTCCTAACAAATGATTCATAGTGCAACTGCGAGGTTTTCCTTCTGTTGCACCTTTCAAATCTTTTTACTGTCAGTTTCCGTTTCAGCGCTGAATGACCTCATAGGTCCCAGCGCTCGGTCTTTGGCCCAAATTCTGTATCCTGTTCATTACGATTTGCCATAACTTGTGTCCGATGCAAAGGAAAGGGGGAATGGATGGTTTGCCGTTTTGATATCTCTTCTTAGAAACATTTACGGCACAAAAAATGATTTACTGTCCAGATTCTCGGATTCCTGTTTCCCCAGACTTTGCCACATGGCTGTACTTGGAATCCGGGAATGACGTATAGTGCGGATTCCTCCCAGAATTCACCCTATACACCATTTCTCTCTCTCTCTCTCTCTCTCTCTCTCTCTCTCTCTCTCGTCTCCAGCATTAGGGCGGTGATTTCTCAGAAGAGATGTTCCAGTCTCTCTCTCTCTCTCTCTCTCTCTCTCTCTCTCTCTCTCTCTCTCTCTCTCTCTCTCTCTTCTCCAGCATTAGGGCGGTGATTTCTCTCTCTCTCTCTCTCTCTCTCTCTCTCTCTCTCTCTGCTGTTGAAGAAATTTTTCAGTATCATCATCAGTATCATCATCACCATCGGAGATGATCCTTTGTCCACCCACTCCCATTCATCGCCAATTGGACTTTTGCCCATTCGACCCTTTCCCCCCCCCCACTTCTTTGTGCCTTGTTTTCTCTATTCCCTATTCTTTTTAAAAGAAGACGCTGGCATTAACGTCATTGTTGCAAATGCGTGGTTTTAAGTTATTGGGTTGACTGGTGCGCTGAATGTTGACTGGTCGCGTGTAACATGTGTCTTTATTCGCCCCTTCACTATTGCAGTTTTTGAAGATTATTACTGTTGCTTATATCATGACTGTTTGCTTGTTTTTATTGTTAATCTTATATATATATATATATATATATATATATATATATATATATATATATATATATATATATAAGCAAACTTCATTTCAATTTTATTTCACCATTTAGAGGTCACTGAGATTATTATTATTATTATTATTGTTTATTATTATTATTATTATTATTATTATTATTATTATTATTATTATTATTATCATGTAATACAAATATACAATTATATAAACAAATTGCATTATGCCAAAGACAAAAACAAAGACATTCGAACGCCTGAACGGTGTTTCTCCTCAGTATTTGCTTTAAAATGTTTTAACGTAATCACTGAACTGTGTTCGAAAGTCTTAGGTTTTATCTTTGGCATACTAATACAATTTATATTAATATAATTGTGTATTTTTATTACATAACAGTTTATCACGATACTGTGGATTTCATAGCATTATTATTAATCATTATTATTTAAGTAAGCTGCAATACAATAATCCACTTCCATCTTCGCCCCGATATTTTCTGTAGCGCTGGCTCGATACCGGCCAATTCTGGAAATCTCTTTCAGCGCCGCGGTCGTGGAACGCTGGAAAGAGACGGAAGAAGGAAGGGGTTACAGGATGATGTAGGGGAGGGGAGGAAAGGGGAGTGGTGGTGGTGGGGGTAGGGATAGAGGGGAAGCATATATAGGGGCCATAAGGCGGGAGAGCTAAGAAGGGAAAAAGAGAGCTAACTAGCAATACGGTGAATGCGTATCCATGACTGATTCTGGAAAAGCGACTCATTCTGTGAGTGCATGCTTGCACTCCCGTGTGCACGCTCTCTCTCTCTCTCTCTCTCTCTCTCTCTCTCTCTCTCTCTCTCTCTCTCTCTCTCTCTCTCTCTCTCTCTCACACACACGCAAGTAAAACGAGAGGAATACGGCCCATTTTATTCCCGAGCTCTCTGGAATTCGACGGATTCTCGAAAACATTCGTCTGTCATCAATTCCCGACGAGCGTCTCTGCAAAAGAACAGACACGCCGCCACACCATTTGAGATTTGTAAGTTGGAAGAGGGCCCGAACATAGAGAGAGAGAGAGAGAGAGAGAGAGAGAGAGAGAGAGAGAGAGAGAGAGAATAAAAGGATCACTCATTATATTTATACATATATATGCATAAATAAAGATAAAATCCACGAAGGAAACGGCCATATGTTTCCTTCATAATCCCCATCTGTCATTTATATGAGCTTTCTTTGTAAACATACTTTTATATTTCTTCAGTCTGCTAAGTAAAGGACTAGCGTCGAAAGGCCTCGCAGCACTCCAGTGTTTCCGTTTCCTTCGTGGATTTTATCTTTATTTATATATTCATCACGTTCCATATTTTCGTGATTCAGTTATACATATATATACATATATATATACATACATACATACATACATAAATGTATGCCCTGTTACCCTATAGAGGCGAGGGTGATACCAGAGGAGGGAGATCCTCCCAATTCTCAGTTTGTCTCAAGGGATGAAGTGGCTCTGGTTCCTCAACCTTCTCTTGACCCAGCTCAACCCATTCACACTTGGGTTGCCCTGATGGGTAACAACAAGGTAGAGATATATATATATATATATATATATATATATATATATATATATATATATATATATATATACAGTATATATATATATATTTAATATACATATGTATATATATTTATGTTGTATATATATATATATATATATATATATATATATATATATATATATATATATATATATATATATATATATATGGACCTTAGTTATCAGAGGGTCAGGATCAGAACCACGGACCCTGGAAATACGAGTGGAGTGTTCTCCTGGTAAGCGCGGATGAATAAGTTGAGATGCGATGAAGAGCGAGAGAGAGAGAGAGAGAGAGAGAGAGAGAGAGAGAGAGAGAGAGAGAGAGAGAGAGAGAGAGAGAGAGAGAACTAGGTAAACTAGAATCAGGGTAAAGGAGAGAGGAGACGTGTCCTTCAGGAAAACCATCTTTTTCTTATCATCAGTAGCTCGTTAAGCCCCGTGTTAAATGTGTCACCAGCTCGGGGCTTATGAGACTTATGTAATTGGTATCACTCGTTTTTTTTTTTTAATTCGTTTTATGAGAAACTCATTTTAATGATTTATTTTGCGATTACGTAAAATACCTGAATTACATCTTTTCACCTCCTGCCATGCTAATCTATACATCAGCCACACAACCAGTTAATATCACGAGTTCTTATGCAGTTGCAACTTTAAACCAAATTATCGCCACTGTCGCTGCATTCACGAGGTACAAACGAAAATAATATCAATGATTAAAAGAATATTATCTTATTAATAAGGGCACACCTAATAGAAGAAGCCTGAGAAAGATCACTAATCGCCAAAGAATTCTCAGATATATAGGAATAATTAAAGAAGATGAAAAAAACCATTGTTTTTTCCTTTGGTGTTTGGGGGACAGTCCTGACGGTAAATGTCCCCATCCGATATCAAAGAGGCATCGGTCATGCTTCTGATTGGTCCCTGCATTCAGTGGCATCGGCCGCTGGTATTTACTGTCATCTCCAAAGAACGTGCTGTGCGATATTACGCAAGTGAAAAATGCGCCGAAATTTCTTCGGCGCAATCGAGTTTTCTGTACAGCGTATAATCAAGGCCACCGAAAATAGATCTGTCTTTCGGCGGTCTCGGTGTAATGCTGTTTGAGCCACGCCCCATGAATCTTTAACCACGGGCTGGTGGTGGCCTGTCCTATATCGTTGCCAGATGCACGATTATGGCTAACTTTAAACGTAGATAAAATAAAAACTACTGAAGGCAGAGGGATGCAATTTGGTATATTTGATGATTGGAGGGAGGATGATCATCATACCAATTTGCAGCCCTCTAGCCTCAGTAGTTTTTAAGATCTGAGGGCGGACGGGAAAAGTGCGGAGACAATAAAATGCGGACGGACAGACAAAGCCGGCACAACAGTTTTTTTTTTTTTTCACAAAACTAAAACGAACAACCGTAATTTTATTACGAAGACAGAAACAGGTGATCAGAATCATGAACATTTGAATTAATCTGACTCACTGTTTACATATTTGTTATTTCATTTCGCTTTCAACGGTCATTCTTTACAATTTTACTCATCTGAGTTTTAGTCGTTTATTTGTTATTTCTCTTTTATACTTGATTCTTTACACGTCAATTTCCTTTCCGTATTTTCCTTTTACTGTACTTCAATTCATACTCTCTTTCTTCCATCTTGCTATCCACCCTTTCCTGACAATTGTTACATCTTTCAAACCTTGCTACTCTCAATTTCCCTTTCAGCGCTGAATGACCTCAAAGGTCCCAGCGCTTGGCCTTGGGCCAAAATTCTGTATTCCAGACCATTCCTTTCCTTATTGAGACAGTTGACTTGGTAGCATTTTCCTTCAGGAAGCCGAAATCTTTGCTGCCGTGACAGCGATAAGAACGGGCCTGTTGGACAGGCAGGTGTTCCTCGTTGATTGGTTCGCGTTCACAGGTGTCGCGCCGCTAACTAGAAAACGCTTGTAGTTCAAAAGCTGGACCTGTACCTTTC
This sequence comes from Macrobrachium rosenbergii, assembly GCF_040412425.1. Taxonomy (NCBI): domain Eukaryota; kingdom Metazoa; phylum Arthropoda; class Malacostraca; order Decapoda; family Palaemonidae; genus Macrobrachium; species Macrobrachium rosenbergii. Next base: position 57,722,051 of record NC_089749.1, on the reverse strand, counting down.
CTTCGCTATTTACAGTGGAAATCACCGAGTCAGCGCTTGCCCGCCTTCTTTTCGCTCTCTCTCTCTCTCTCTCTCTCTCTCTCTCTCTCTCTCTCTCTCTCGTTTTTCTTGTTCATTCTTTTTTTTTTTTTCTTTTCTTTCTCTTCTTTTTCGCTCCTTTTTCTTTCTCTTCTTGTTCTTGCCCCTTTTCTTTTGTTTCTTTTTTCTTGTTCTGCCCCTTTTCTTTTGTTTCTTTCTCTTCTTGTTCACTGCCCCTTTTCTTTTTGTTTCTTTCTCTTCTTGTTCATTGCCCCTTTTCTTTTTATTTCTTTCTCTTGTTCATTGCTCCTTTTCTTTTTGTTTCTTTCTCTTCTTGTTCATTGCCCCTTTTCTTTTTATTTCTTTCTCTTGTTCATTGCTCCTTTTCTTTTTGTTTCTTTCTCTTCTTGTTCATTGCCCCCTTTTCTTTTATTTCTTTCTCTTTTATTTCCTTTCTTTTTATTTCTTTCTCTTGTTCATTGCTCCTTTTCTTTTTGTTTCTTTCTCTTCTTGTTCATTGCCCCTTTTCTTTTTATTTCTTTCTCTTGTTCATTTCTTTTCTTTTGTTTCTTTTGTTCATTGCCCCTTTTCTTTTTATTTCTTTCTCTTGTTCATTGCTCCTTTTCTTTTTGTTTCTTTTTCTTCTTGTTCTTCACTCCTTTTTTTAATTTCTTTCTCTTCTTGTTCATTGCTCCTTTTCCTTTTATTTCTTTCTCTTCTTGTTCATTGCCCCTTTTCTTTTTATTTCTTTCTCTTCTTGTTCATTGCTCCTTTTCTTTTTCGTCACTCGCTTCTTAAATTGTTCGTTGCCCCCTTTCTTTCTCGTCACTCGCTTCTTGTTCATTGCCCCTTTTCTTTTTATTTCTTTCTCTTCTTGTTCATTACCCATTTTCTTTTTTGTCACTTCCTCTGGTGGAAAGTTTAAGGATAAAATTATATATCGACCGGCGTCGAGGGCGATGGATTGTCATCATCGTGTCTTACCTACATCAAGATTCTCTCTCTCTCTCTTTGTAGTGCCGCCTTCGCAACACCTGTTCTTCAGTCTTCACACAGATCTCTCTCTCTCTCTCTCTCTCTCTCTCTCTCTCTCTCTCTCTCTCTCTCTCTCTCTCTCTCTCCCTAATGCTAGGACATCACACGATAAAGTTACAGTTTGTTTTATGTTATTATTTTATTCTCTCTGGAAAAATCAGAAGTTTTTTTATTGCATCTGTGCCATGGTATGTGTGTATATAGTATATATATATATATATATATATATATATATATATATATATATATATATATATATATATATATATATATACTGTATATATATATACACACACACACACACACACACACACACACACATATATATATATATATATATATATATATATATATATATATATATATTATGTGTGTGTATATATATATGTATACAAATATGTATGCATATACATATATGTATGAATATATGTGTATATATACACACAAATACGTACATACATAAATACATACATACATGTTCTAGTTAAAACCATTCAGTTCTGACGAATATATATATATTATATACATACATACATACATACATACATACATACATACATACATACATACATACATACATACATACATGTTCCAATTGAAACCTTGTAGTTCTGACGAACATATATACAGTACATACATACATACATATATACATGTTCCAGTTGAAACCATTCAGTTCTGACGAATATATATACATACATACACACATGTTCCGGTTAAAACCATTCAGTTGTGACGAAGAAATTCGTTTGATCAAGGTTATTCCGTTCTGATCAAAGTTCTGAACAGTGGAATTCGGTTTCGGTAAAGTTAACTCAGTTTTAAGCAAAGGAATTTAGCAATTTGGTCATCAGAACGAAGTAAATAGGTTCTGATAGTGTTTTATCAAATTACGGTGAAAGTAATTCATTTCCGATAAAATCAAACCGGTTTCATCAAAGTGATTCAGTTCCGATCAACGTAATTCGGGGGCTTCGGAGAAGGTCATTCGGTTTTGAACACCACAGTTCGGGTTCCGAATAGGAAAATCCGAGTTTCGGAGGTCATTCGGTTTTGAGCAACACAGTTCTGGTTCCGACCAGAAAAATTCGGGTTTCGGCAGTCATTCGGTTTTGAGCAACACAGTTCGGGTCCCGAACGAGAAAATTCGAGTATCGGAGAAAGTCATTCGGTTTTGACGAACACAGTTCGGGTTCCGAACAGGAAAATTCGGGTTTCGGAGGAAGTCATTCGGTTTTGAGCCACACAGTTCGGGTTCTGAACAGGAAAATTCGGGTTTCGGATAATGTCATTCGGTTTTGAGCAACACAGTTCGGGTTCCGAACGAGAAAATTCGAGTTTCGGAGAAAGTCATTCGGTTTTGACGAACACAGTTCGGATTCCGAACAGGAAAATTCGGGTTTCGGAGACGGTCATTCGGTTTTGAACGACACAGTTCGGCTTCCGAACAGGAAAATTCGGGTTTCGGAGAAGGTCATCCGGTTTTGAACAACAGAGTTCAGGTTCCAAACAAGAAGATTGGGGTGTCGGCCGAGGTAATAATAATTCACATCCGATCGACATAATACGGATTTCGATCGAGGTCATTCAGTTGCGGTCGAGGAAATGAAGAAGGTCTATTCATTCTCTCTCAGTCGTCATAAAAAAACCAGTGGATTCGATCTTGTTCATTTAGATCACGAAAATCTGATCACTGCTATCTAGTCCTTATCCAGTTCCGATCGGTACTGAAAGATTTTATCAGGTAGGTTATTCTAATCAAGGTTATCTGCCTCTGATCAATTTTATCGAGTTTTTGATGAAGGTTAAGTCATTCTGACCAAGGTTATTAATCGCTTATGAATGTCCATTACGTTTAATTAGCATTAAACGCAAACAGCAGTTCTTGGTGTCGGAATGGAATGGAACATAGAGTTTAGGCCAAAGGCCAACCTCTGGAACCTATAAGGTCTTTCAGCGCTGGAAAAGAACGTGAGAGTAGGTAGGCCTGAAAAGTGTAACAGGAGGAAAACCTCAAAGCAGTTGCACCATGAAACAATTGTTAGGAGAGGGTGGATAGCAAGATGGAAAAAAGTATACCTTGGTTTAACCAGACCACTGAGCTGATTAACAGCTCTCCTAGGGCTTGCCCGAAGGATTAGATTTATTTTACTTGGCTAAGAACCAATTGGTTACCTAGCAACGGGACCTACAGCTTATTGTGAAATCCGAACCACATTATAGCGAGAAATGAATTTCTAACACCAGAAATAAATTCCTCTAACTCTTCATTGGCCGGTCGGAGACTCGAACCCAGGGCCAGCAGAGTGCTAGCTGAGAATGGTACCCACCCTCCCAATGAGGAAAAAAGATAATGTGAATGGAGGTATAGTAAAAAGAATGAAAGGGAGATTGCAGCTAGGGTCCGAAGGGACGCTGCAAAGAACCTTTAGTAATGCTTACAGTGCACCCCTACGGGGAGTTCTTGGTGTAGATGTAATTGGTGCATATGCTGTGCTGCCCAAGGTTTGGGTAATGAACCAGACCTGTTTGGGTGAGAAATGTGAGACGGGAGCTTGGAGATGAGTGGGTATCAGTGGAAGTGAAGGCACAGGATTTTCACTGGGCCCCCTGGCGTCGCTTGGCGTCTGCCGAGGCAATTAAGATGAGGAAATTATTCGATCATGTCTAGAAACTAAACATGAACTCATTTAGCCAGCGTGGACTCGGATCCTACCAGGGAAATAGAATTGTTTCATTCTTCCTTTTTCAGATTCCGTGTCTTACAGTGGAAAATGTAACCCGCCTCATAAAAAAAAAAAAAAAATATATATATATATATATATATATATATATATATATATATATATATATATATATATATATATATATATATATATATATACAGAAGACGTGGTAAAATTTCAGACATTATTATTTCTTAGAAATTAACAGAGGGACAGCCGAGCTTTCGGGAACACATAACTTTTCCCCATCTAGAGAATGACATAAAAAATAAAGAGAAACAGTAAGAAAACTATACTGATTGACTAAATCTAAAAGTATTAAAACAGTTATAATTGACAAAACTTTAAAGTACATAATAATATAAAGTAAAAAAGGAACCTAAGTTAACTGCAAAAGAGCAATGACTAAGTAATAAGAAATCACGTACGGAACAGAAATCGTCAAATAAAATCGCTGAGAAGATAGATACTGAGAGAGAGAGAGAGAGAGAGAGAGAGAGAGAGAGAGAGAGAGAGAGAGAGAGAGAAGAGAAACAATGAATATTCAAAATAATAAAATTATTTAGAATATTCATTGTTTTTTTTTCTCTCTCTCTCAGTTTCTATCTTCTTAGTGATTTTATTTGACGATTTCTGTTCCGTACGTGATTTCTTTTTACTTATTCATTGCTCTTTTGCAGTTAACTTAGGTTTTTATGTTCCTTTTTTACTTTATATTATTACGTATTTTAAAGTTTTGTCAATTATAACTGGTTTAATACTTTTAGATTTAGTCAGTCAGTATAGTTTTCTTACTGTTTCTCTTTATTTTTTTTGTCATTCTCTAGATAAGTGACCCTGATGATGGGAAAAGTTATGTATTCCCGAAAGCTCGGCTGTGCCTCTGTTAATTTCTAAGAAATAATAACATCTGCAATTTTACCACGTCTTCTGGCTATCCTGTTCCTCCTTAAATTGAAGTTTTTTAAAGGACAACATAACCAGTTATTGATATACATACATACATATATATATATATATATATATATATATATATATATATATATATATATATATATATAAAATTATATATATTTATATATATATATGTGTGTATGTGTGTGTGTGTGCCTGTGTGTATGTGTGTATACTGGATGTATATAAAGTCGAAAAGTTGAGCGATTATGGCAGCTAGTTCAAATTCACAGGGAAATACACCTCTAACTTAATCGTAATGTATGTGCTTGTACTGTAGACGATGAAAGGTGCACTACTGGTCGGTGAGAGCAAGGAAAAGCTGCTAGGCTGGTGAAAGAGTTTGAAATTGATCTTCTTAAGTTTGAGATGAATTGTCTAGTAGGTGTGTGGAGACGATAAGCCCTGTTCTGATGCTAGGATGAAGTGTAAAACTCAGTGTATGAGAAATGATGTACCAGTGGTTTTTTAGAAGGAACGGTCATGCGAGATGAATAGGGGGAGATATGTTGATTTCGGATGTTTGAGAGAGAAAGATTCAGAAATCATAGAACCAAAGGTGAAAGAGTGTGTGCAAGAGAGAAGTGGCCTACTTGTTACTGATGAGATATCTGGGTACAAAGGATTAATACGCTGGATGCAGATCAACTCACGAACAATGGAAGAATTGACAAGAACTAAGGATCAAGAATATAATAAACTGTAATGTAAACATAAGGTAGATATAATTTTTAGTATTAAGGTATAGGTATACTTTTGAAGCTGTTGAATTGGTACGGGCTTGTCAGAACAGAGAGAGAGAGAGAGAGAGAGATACAAGGAGTTACAAGGATTAGGATGTCTCAAAGACTTTTTAGTTCATCCGAGGAGAAATCATGTGCTCACTTATCTGTAGGAGCACAGTGTTCTAATGATTTTGTCGAGCTTTCTTTTGAACTCTTCCACACTGTTGCTGTTGCCAACTTCTGGTGGCAGTTTAGTCCATGTGTCACATATCTCTTATGTGAAGAAGTTCCCACAGTGAGATGTGTTGTATCTCTTTTGTTCCAGTTTCCATCCATTATTTCTTGTCTGGTTTTCGTTTAATGTGAAGTGGTTACAGTCAACTTTTGTTATGTCTTTGAATATTTTGAGTGTCTCTGTGAGAGAGAGACAGGCAAAGAGAGAGAGAGAGAGAGAGAGAGAGAGAGAGAGAGAGAGAGAAAGTTGGTGAAATTTATTGATACGAGTGCCGTCAAAGAGAACACTGAATTTCCATTTCGCCCCCTCGATCGGCGGCATCGCCCCCGGTAGTCCTGACGCCAGATAACTCGCCATCAATCAGCCGCTGCTACGAAGGTGAATCAGCCTCTTTCTCTAAGAGGCATGTCTTGTATATAAATGGAGCCCGAAGCCAGGAACACCATAAGCACCTCTAGATAAGTCTCCCGATTTCGTCCTTATCTCCGTCAGATCTCAAACCTGTCTCAGGGCAGATAACCTCATTTCTGGCAAATAGGTTTAGCAAGACCATCATGAATTCATTTTACAAGTCTGTTTGCAGCAGATATAAAAGTTTCAGAGTCTTTGTGTGGAGGATGGAAGCCGAAGGGAGAGAGATAATATGTTATTCGCCTCTTTCGCCGGAATTATAAAAGAAATGGAATTTAATTTTGTGGGCACTGTATAGCTTTCCTTATTTGTTTCTGCAGCAGGGTGTTTCGAAATTAGAGGCCCCCCTCTACAGCATAAACTGAAATTGATATGGACAAAAACAAAAGTAATTCAAAACAGGTATTTATTTAAGTTTGAGGAAAGGAAATACTTCACCAGTAAGCACAGTTTCTCTGAAGTATTCGCCATTCCATGACTGTCCTTTTTCTTTGATGATCCACATTAACCGTTTGGCTGTGAAACAGAGAATAATACCCAAACATTCAGGAAATGTCACAACAGCGTGCTTTGCGTCATCGCTGATATCATCCAACTTTGCAGCCCCAATGATGTCATTTTTATGATTTGGCTTCCTGACTGTGTAAATGAAGAATTCATCTGATGCGGCAACATGGAGAAAGTCAGCCTCATCCCAGTCTTTAAGAAATGAACTACAAAACCATGCACGGTGTTCTCTTTGTTGCTGAGTGATTTTGGGCTTGCTGATAACATGAAATGGCTTGATACCAGATTTTTTCAACTCACAATATACAGCACTATAACTTCTCTTCTTTCCCATTTTTGTTTCTAGTTCAAGCACCAATTTACGTAAAGACTTTCTTGGTCTACCCACTGCCTCAGCTATGATGTCTTTTGACTCCTGAGAAAGGACTTCAGGCCTTCCAAGATTCTCACTCTTTTCGCGATGACAGTCGAATGGATTTTTGTTCCAGTTTCTTTTAACGAAGGATTCATCTCTTTTAATGTATTTAGCTATCCAGGAACGTGAATTGAAGGATGCGCCAGCATCCCTGGCCTCTCTGAAGGTTATAGCCCGGATTCGGTCAGTCCATCTGATTTCCTCCGAGTCGTTAGCCATGGCTGTATCTAACTCCGTCACTCAGTCTGAAAATACAAGAAATGTAAAATAAAAAAATAGCTTAATAGAAACTTAAAATAATGTACCTGGAGATATGCTATAGCAGAAAACTTCATAACTTTCCATTTGTTCTGTGGAGAGGGGGCCCTCTAATTTCGAAACACCCAGTACTTTACACGGGGCGAGTAAGGTAAAACTGGAAAGAATTCGTATGATTTCGAGAAGGATTCCTTGGCCCGAGGATGACGCAGAAGCATGGCGCAACCTCGGAAATCCTCTAGTTAAATCCTAGCAAAAGGCGGACAAGTGTATTAGCATCCCATTTATGGCAAGTAAAAACGAGTAAGCATCCTGTAACACCAAAACAGGGAGTCTTTCCTTTTTTTTTTTTTTTTTGTTAGGATGACGCATCCTCGGAAATCCTCCTAACAAAATCCTAACAGAAGGCGAAAAATAAAGAAAAGACTCCCTGTGGAATTCGTAGAATTGCCTCTTGGGCCCCCCCCCCTCAACAACATTGGTTGGTGGGCTGGTTCCTTGTAAACATTTCTGAGTGTCTACGTCACGCCGAAGCGTATGCATGTCTACGCACATAGCATATAGCAGGTGGCCCGCGAGGGAGCGAGATGCTGCTATTATAATAATAACAGTTGATATCACCGGATATGTCATATCAATGTTTGTGCTCTCTCTCTCTCTCTCTCTCTCTCTCTCTCTCTCTCTCTCTCTCTCTCTCTCTCTCTCTCATCTCTCTTTTTAAAATGGCCTTTCATTTTTAGCACCTGCAGATTCCTTAACGTTGCATATTCTCTCTCTCTCTCTATTACTTCTCTAAAATTTTCCTTTTCACATCATTATTTTTGTCCGTTTTGCTGACCATTCTTTCACTACAAATCACTGAATGACACTTACTGGCTGCTCAGTGAGCGTTGCATATAAAAACATCTCTCTCTCTCTCTCTCTCTCTCTCTCTCTCTCTCTCTCTCTCTCTCTCTCTACCATATTTTCACTTTTCACATCATTATTTTTGTCCGTTTGATGATGACCATTCTTTCACTACAAATCACTGAATGACACTTACTGGCTGCTCAGTGAGCAAGAGCCCGTGCTAGCATAACGCCAACTCAGTCAAAAACAACATCATCTCTCTCTCTCTCTCTCTCTCTCTCTCTTCTTTCGGTTTTGTTTCCTTTCAGTGAAAAATACAGCATAAAATTTCTTCTTCTATTATGAGATCTATTTTCCATCTAGAGATAAAATCGAATAGGTGTTTAGTCAAAAGTTCCGCGACGATTTTTCCCAAATATCTGCCCTTCTTTCTGTCATTCTCTTTCTCTGTCTCTTTCTTCATTTCTGTTTTTATATCGTTCTAATTACCTCATTATCTATGCCACTCGTTCTCTCTTATCTCTCTCTATTTATCCGTTTGTCCACAATGTTTCTGTTGCTCTAAATTTTCCCTTGTTATTACTGTATTATCCTTGATTCCCCTCTTTCGCATTTAATTTTTTTTTTTTTTTTTAGTAATTTTTCTCACGCTGTTTCCTTTCTAGACCCAACAGTGACTGAACGCCTCTAACATTTAGGTCATTCAGCGCTGAAAAGGTAACTTGAAAGAAAAGGAGGTTTGAAAGATGTAACAGGAGGAAAACCTCTCAATTGCACCATGAAATCGTTTTTAGGAGAAGATGGAAAACAAGATTGAAGAGGAAATAATATGAACGGAGGCACAGTAGAAGGAATAGGAAGAGATGCAGCTAGAGGCCGAAGTGACGCTGCGGAGAACTTTAAGTAATGACTACAGTGCACCGCGTTAAGTGCATTGATGGCGCTAACCCCCGCCCCCTACGGAGGTTTGTCAATTAGTTAACAGAGTTACACACAAAAAAATAAGTGTTTTTTTATGGATGAGGGTAGGAACTGCTCAGCCCTGGTGGAGGTTTGTGGTCTGCAGATGCTCTTTGAGGCTTCTGACAAGGCTGTCCAGCTTCTTTATCTTCGCCTTCCTTGTCGCTTCACCATCGATGAGGTAGAGCTCAGTGGCCTGGGAGGAAAAATAATTTTAAAATTAAAAAAAATTAATATTCTGCTACGTTTTACTTATTCTCTCTTAAAAGACATTTCTTGCAATCATGTAATAATTACATTCGTGTATTAATTACATGGATGCAATTACATTTCATTCCTCTACTAATTACAGATATTCATGTAGTAACTATCAGTGGCGTCGACGACCACAGTGTAACGCTAGTTTTCGTAAGTCTATCAGTTAATCTAGTTCCATGAACCGAAATTCAATGCGTTGTCATATTACTGAAATAACACTAGTGATGACAGTGGTTTTAGCTCATGGGTTTTACATATGCAGAAACCGGTGTACTGGGAATAATAATAATAATAATAATAATAATAATAATAATAATAATAATAATAATAATAATAATAATACGATTGCTGTTTGAACGGCACATAGTTTGTAGAGAGTGTTCTTATGGTATTCTTCTCGTCTGCAGGCAGATGGTATTACAAATTTGCAAAGGACGTTGAAAGATAGTCTGCTTATATAGTCTATTTTAGGCTACTCTTACGTGTTAATTAATGTAATTTACTCTTATGTATGGATGAATGTAATTTACGCTTACGTGTGAATGAATGTAATTGACTTTCATGTATGGATGAATGTGATTTACGCTTATGTATGGATGAATGTAATTTCCTCTTGTGAATGGATGAATGTAATTCACTCTTATGTATGGATGAATGTAATTAACTCTTGTGAATGGATGAATGTAATTCATTCTTATGTATGGATGAATGTAATTTACTCTTATATAGGGATGGTTGTAATTTAATCTTATGTATGGATAAATGTAATTTACTCTTATATAGGGATGATTGTAATTTAATCTGATATATGGATAAATGTAATTTATGGTTATGTATGGATGAATGTAATTTACTGTTATGTATGGATGAATGTAATTTACTCTTGTGTATGGATGAATGTAATTTACCCTTGTGTATGGATGAATGTAATTTACTCTTATGTATGGATGAATGTAATTTACTCTTATGTATGGATGAATGTAATTTGCTCTTATGTATGGATGAATGTGATTTACGCTTACGTGTGAATGAATGCAATTTACTTTTATGTATAGATGAATGTAATTTACTCTTATGTATGGATGAATGTAATTTACTCTTATGTATTTATGAATGTAATTTACTCTTATGTGTGGATGAATGTAATTTACTCTTATGTATGGATGAATGTAATTTACTCTTATGTACGGAGAAATGTGAATGTAATTTACTCTTATTTTATATGGATGAATGTAATTTACTCTTATGTACGGAGAAATGTGAATGTAATTTACTCTTATGTACAGAGAAATGTGAATGTAATTTACTCTTATGTATGGATGAATGTAATTTACTCTTGTGTATGGATGAATGTAATATACTCTTATGTATGGATGAATGTAATTTACTGTTACGTATGGGTGAAAGTGATTTACGCTTACGTGTGAATGAATGTAATTTACTTTTATGTATGGATGAATGTAATTTACTCTTATGTATGGATGAATGTAATTAATCTTATGTATGGATGAATGTGATTTACTCTTATATATGGATGAATGTAATTTACATTTATATATGGATGAATGTAATTCCATACATTATCTCATTAGCTGACCACCTGCGCATGCGTCGAAACGTAAGAGTAAAGTAGAAAACAAAAGCAGAATATCTTTGACTGTCCTTTGGAAATTTGTTACACCACCTACCTGCAGAGGAGATTATATAATAAAAGAATAGAGATGACTCTCTGCAAGAGGGACTTCTTCCAATAATAATAATAATAATAATAATAATAATAATAGTCTTAGATTACCGAGCAGCCACGGAAGCAAGCAGTGTTTGCGCATGTGCCTGCGCCTGCGCGAGAGACTTCGCAAAGAAACAGCAGAATGAATGGAGGGGTGATGAAGGAAGTATGATCGGAATGGGCGTGTGACATTGTCAGCGTGGTTGAACCATGACGAAACACACTTGTGCTCTCTCTCTCTCTCTCTCTCTCTCTCTCTCTCTCTCTCTCTCTCTCTCTCTCAAGTGTAGGGTTACCAGCCACTCTTTCTTCCCTCAATCCTCGTTCGTGCCTGCACACACGCACACAACACTGGTGCGCCACATTATGCAACCACTCAAACACGCAGACGTCCACAAGAAAGTCCAAGTTCTTTCGTTCGCTCCGAAGGCTTTTCGGGCCTCACTGACACCCATTGCCCCTCCCATAGCATTTCTGAGGTCCGTTGCAACAAGTTTCGACTGCGTCTGGCATTCGGTGGCGGTCACCCACCCGAGTACCGATCAGATCCGAGCGCTTGTCCACTAAAAGTTAGACACAACAGATATTTGCTTAGTAGTATATATATATATATATATATATATATATATATATATATATATATATATATATATATATATATACTGTATTATATGAGGAAAGATCCACAGTGAAATACGTTGCAAAACAGTGTATATACATATATATATACATATATATATATATATATATATATATATATATATATATATATATATATATATATATATATATATATATATATATATATATACACACAGTATGTACACAAAAGGTTAGAGCTTTCATTCAACTGCTGTCGACTTATTCCATGAAAGCAGTTGGACGAAAGCTCTAAGCTTTGTACATATATGTATTTTTAATACAAAATGTTTTGAAACTCGTATTCCATTGTGGACCTTACCTCACATTTCTGAGAAGTGCCACACATACACACACACGTATATATATGTATATATATATTCAAAAGGATTTGGTGCAACAATACTCGAGTATCTTGGTACACTATAACATTGACGTTGTCAAGTCTTCAGCAAACTACAAAGTCACCTGATCGAGTGATTAATCGATTGATTGGTTTCTATAACCGTAGATATCGCGACGCCAGAGGCACATGCAAATCAGTGACGCCAAAGAATCGACTTCCTTCGTTTGTGTATTCTTGTAATTGGCTTCTGAACTATCACTGACTTATATGAGATGCGGTCGAGGCGGAAAGTCCGATTCCTTCACTGTGCATACTTGGCTAGGGGCCAGTAATGAGAGAGGCTGTCCCCGGGCTAGACGACGTCACATTTAAAGGTGGAGACAGCTGTTACACACAAGAAAATACATATTACATGGTGAGGGGTCACCTTCATAATTATGATGTAGAGATTATCATTTATGTGTATCTCTGTAATTTATTCTGTGTTAGCAAGCTTGTCATTTACAAAATTCATGCCGTCTTCCAGCCCAGGGCAAGTCTCTCTCGTCGCTGTCCTTCCATAAGTACGGAGAATGGAGGACGTACCATGGTCCAAGCTTTTGGACAGTACGTAACGTCTCTAGGGGTGGGACTTGCTGTCTCAACTAATATTAATGACATTTTTTACTATATGATTATGATAGTAATGATGATACGCACGTTACCAAATACAGAAGACTTGATATATACTGTACTGTGAGTCATGGATGTGCACCCATCCTATTCTACGCGACGCTCACCCAACCTCCCCCCCCTCCCGCCCCCACCGCACACACACGCACACACACACATTAGGAAACACTAGCTTTACTTTTCAATCGCTTTTCAGCAGTCATCTGTCAGTGTACGTTCGTTTCTGTCATCATCATCATCATTATAATTTTCTTCATCATCATCATAATTTTCATCATCATTCATCATCATTATCGTCGTCATCATCATCATCATCATCATCACCATCATCATTTTCATCATCATCTTCATCATCATCATTTTCATCATCCTCATCTGTGCTATTTTCAGCTTTGCGTCATCAAGCGATTGTGTATATGGGCTACATCTATTATTATTATTATTATTATATTATTATTATTTATTATTATTATTATTATTATTATTATTATTATTATTATTATTATATTATATTCCTGCCTGAGCTTCAGTGACCCCAGTAACTCCAAGGCTGGACTCTCCACAATCGACTGACTACCAGGTACATAAAAATGCTTAATATGAAGGGGCAGCTTATGCGTACGGACGCATACACGCGAGGGCGCGTCTGCGGGCGCGCATTTGTCTTTCATATGGTAAGAATGTTAATCTTGTCTAACATCTGCTTGTTCAAGCTCATCACCCAACAGTAACTGGCTTCGTTAGTGGTGCATCCTTCTCTCTCTCTCTCTCTCTCTCTCTCTCTCTCTCTTGTATGACAACGGAATGCTTTGGGTATGGTACATTATACAAAAACTCTCTCTCTCTCTCCTTTATGACAACGGAATGCTTTGGGTATGATACATTATACAAAAACTCTCTCTCTCTCTCTCTCTCTCTCTCTCTCTCTCTCTCTCTCTCTCTCTCTCTCTCTCGGAATGCTTTAGGTATGACAACAAGGAATGCTTTGGGTATACATTATGTAAACTCTCTCTCTCTCTCTCTCTCTCTCTCTCTCTCTCTCTCTCTCTCTCTCTCTCTCTCTCTCTCTCTCTCTCTCTCCTGCATGATAACGGTGCACTTGGGGTATAATGCATACAAAAATCTCTCTCTCTCTCTCTCTCTCTCTCTCTCTCTCTCTCTCTCTCTCTCTCTCTCTCTCTCTCTCTCTCTCCTGCATGATAACGGTGCACTTGGGGTATAATGCATTGTGCTCTCTCTCTCTCTCTCTCTCTCTCTCTCTCTCTCTCTCTCTCTCTCTCTCTCTCTGCATGACAACGGAATGCTTTGGGTATGATGCATTATAAAATAACTCTCTCTCTCTCTCTCTCTCTCTCTCTCTCCTGCATAAGAACGGAATGCTTGGGATATGATACATTATACAAACTCTCTCTCTCTCTCTCTCTCTCTCTCTCTCTCTCTCTCTCTCTCTCTCTCTCTCTCTCTCTCTCATTCTATTTTTTGGCAACGGATTACTTCTGGTGCAACGCTACATACAGTAATTGTAATTGTGTGTGAATGGTTGTCCATGTTTTATTGTGTGTGTGTGTGTGTGTTTGACCCCGTCCTACGAAACGAGAAACAGAGGAAAGGACAGCTCGATGTGACGGGAATCGAGATGGGCAAAGAGAGAGAGAGAGAGAGAGAGAGAGAGAGAAAGAAAGAGAGAGAGAGAGAGAGAGAGCAATCCAAGAAGGGTGAGCAGACATACCTGCGCGAGAGCCGAGTGAGCCTACCAGGGGCCTCGGTCTATCGGCGGTAAGCATGCAAGAGAGCGTCACATAAATCTGGTGGGCGGGTGCAACACGCCTGACCCTAAACATCTGTCGTTTTGCGACGCCCTCATCACGCCCTCGCGAACAGCTGTAGGTTGGAAAAGCCGCCCGAGCCATCCTCCCTCGACGACACGGCCGCCCCGCTGCTCCACCCGCCGGAAATCGTGCAAACATTTGTCGTGACGAAAAATCTGTGCAGGATCCGACGAAGTTCCCTTTCGCGCCGGATAACCAACCACTTCTCGCACTGTCCCTCACTCTAGGACCAGGTCGCTGCGGAAATTCAAAGAGAAAAAAAATAAAACTTCTCTTCGGCACATCTGTTTTCGGTCGTTTTTACTCGAGGGTCGTCCTCCAAGGGAGGAGGAGGAGGAGGAGGAGGAGGAGGGAGGAGGAGAAGGAGACCCACTTCGCTGGCACATGTGTCAACATTTGTCATCTGACGTCCATCGACGCAATGTCTCCAAGGCGAGGAGGAGGAGTAGGAGGAGTGAGTGAGTGAGTGAGTGAGTGAGTGAGTGAATGATGAAGCCACTTGCTTTCATGAATCGCCCAAGCAGCAGAAGCCATAGACTGCGTCTCGATTGTTTAATAGAGCTGCCTTTATTATGCCGTCATGGGCTCATTATCTTCGGGGTAACGCCAGTACGGACTCTTGGGTACAAGAGCTGCCCGCGAAAGGGGGGAAAAAAAAGGAGAAAAATGTACCAAACGAGCCGTTGGAAATAATGCAAAACTGATCAGGAGTCGCTTGCAGCATCATGATCACCGCCCCGCTCTGTCCAAGTTCATCATGGTTTCAACCAGCTGAGAAGAACCACCTGGACGAATCTTTGTGGCGTTCTGGAGCAGACCCACCTCTGAAGCAGGGATGTGACTCGCCCCTTCATTACTGAACTCGGTTATTTCTTGAAGAACTGCTCGATCACACCCGAAAGAAGCGGGGCTCACCTCGGGTGCCAAAAAGGCCGTGCCGGAGACTTTCACTTTTGCTGAGAGACGATCCGTCCACTCCCTCAGAAGAACCTTCTGGGGGCCGGAGATTGCATCGGACGCGGGCCGCGTCGAACTTGGGTTCGGTATTAGAAGGTCGCCGCTGCTGCCGCTATTTCTCTGGACAGTAATGGCCTTGATTTTTATTATCATTTTGCGACTCAGTGACGATAGGGAATGATAACGGTCAATTTTAGGTCATAGCGAGTACGTCAAGTTTGTAACCTTCGCCTGTAATACGGGAACGATTATGAAAGAGAATTTTTAGAGCTTAAGAAGGGGCAGGTATCATGTTCCAAGCATCGCGAGATATAATGGCTTTGATCTTTGTTATTTAAGTGGTCACATGGAAAGTGCTGCCAGTATGGTCAGTATCTTGGTGAGTGGGGGATTCGTCTGTGAAAACTCGAATTTGACGAGCCAGAGTTTCTGTGTCGCCATGTTGTAACACGAAATCAGTCAACAATCACCTTCTTCAGCTGTTTTGGTTCAGCAAATTCTCTTTGATATCCCCGCAGTTTGGCTTCAAATACACTTGCATTGATTCAATTCTAAAGTACCTCAATTCCTCTTCACAAATACTTGAAATGATTTCAAACGCATCTTACATTCTCTTCGTAAGTGTTTTAGGTTTGCGATCTCAAATTACTTACAGGTACTTGAGCATTTCGAATCGTTGAAAGTTTGCCTCAAGTTCATTTCAAATTCTAATTCACCTCATGTGGCTGTCTCAGATTCATTTCCAAACTAGATCAGATTGGCACCAGACGCTCCTCAAATTCCATTTCAGCATAATTTAAAAATTCATTCATACTCACTTCACATTCATTTCACACGTACCTTACACTTCTTCACTTCACAGTCAGTTATTTCCGCAACAGGCGATGATGTCTCCTCGTCTAAAGTTGGTTCCAGCTGATTTTCAGCGATCCGACTTTTTGGGAGACAAAATTTTAACTTCAAAATACAGTTTGTAGATGTTAATTGGAATTATGTATACAGTTTGAAGATGTTGTGATATATATACATATATAAAGTTTCTCTTCTCTCTCTCTCTCTCTCTCTCTCTCTCTCTCTCTCTCTCTCTCTCTCTGTGCGTGTGTGTTTCTGTGCGAGTACACTGATACTCATGAACATATATATGACATACATATAAAAAAGAGTCTCTCTCTCTCTCTCTCTCTCTCTCTCTCTCTCTCTCTCTCTCTCTCTGTGCGTGTGTTTCTGTGTGAGTATACTAATTTTCATGAACGTATATATGATATATATCATATACATATAAAAAGTCTCTCTCTCTCTCTATATATATATATATATATATATATATATATATATATATATATAAATGGATAGATAGATAGATATAGATATATGCGTGTGTGCTTCAGTGTGAATATACGGACACTCACGAACGTATGTATAACACATATACATATATATAAAAAACAGCTGTCATCAGTAAAAGACCGTAACTTGTCCACAGCTGGCAAAAATCTTGGACAATTGCCTAAGTCGGGGCACAGTGCGCCGTGCGCTGCTGGGGTTGGTGGACGGCTGTTGAGAAAAAGTCCAGTCAATAATTACCGGATCAGCTTTGCCAGGTAGAAAATGAAATGACAGACAGAGAGACGGGGAATGCAACACACAGATGGATAAACTTCATAGAAGAATAAACGCATAGATGAATAAAAACAACAAACTTTTCTACACCAACGTTATTCCCGAGCGGGGAAGTTATACCAACGTTGTGGATTGCCCGGAGTACTGTAGGTGGCGATGAACCTCTTGCATTGCTTGCCGACTTTTCTCATCCGTTCCTTTTGGTCGCTTCCACCTTAGGCTGTCTGACTCCTTTAACTTGACCTCATTTAAGAGCGAATCCTATCGGACCAATCCAATGCTGGGACCTAAGAGGTCATTCAGCGCTGCAAGGAAAACTGAGGGTAAAAGAGGGTTGAAAGGTGTAACAGGAGGAAAACCTCGCAGTTGGGTTGGAAAGTAAGATGGAAGAAAGAGAATATGAACGGAGGTTCAGTAAAAGGAATGAAATAGGTTGCAGTTAGGGGCCGAACGGACGCTGCAAAGAACCTAAAGTAATGTCTGCAGTGCATGGCATGAGGTGCACTGATGACACTGCCTACCGTATTAGGCCAACCCGGTGGGAGTCTGGTCTCAAGCAAAAATAAAAAGTTTTGAAAAAAGAAAGTTATTAAAAAAGTAAAGATGGAGATAAATAAATAAATAAAGTGCTCTAAAGCTTTCACTCGAGCAAGAGCCATGGCGCAAAGTCATTGGCTTCCGTATAGGGGGGATAGTGTCGTCAGTGCACCTCATGCTATGAACTGTAGGCATTACTTACTGTTCTTTGCAGCGTCCTTTCTGCCCCTAGCTGCAACCCCTTTCATTCCTTTTACTCCACCTCCGTTCATGTTCTCTTTCTTCCATCTTGCTTTCCACCCTCTCCTAACAATTGTTTCATCGTGCAACTGCGAGGTTTCCCTCCTGTTACATCTCTCAGACTTTTCAGCGCTGAATGACCTCATAGGTCCCAGCGCTTGGCCTTTGGCTAACGTTCTATATTCCGCAAAGTCACTGGCACTGAGAGATGTTAAATTGGTGCCAATGCCCTTAGCTAAGGCATCTTTCCAGAAACAAAGGTCGCGAGAATCCTTCAGAATTCGCGAAGCCTGGGAAATGACTAAATGTACAGAGCTTTTCGAGAGCTGTGTAACCCAGGGCACTGTTGATCCTTCCACTCCTGTAGTGCAGAGCAGTTTGTTTATCGAGGGTTTATCGCGTTGACGGAACCCTACTTAGTTCCGGTCAGTGGCCCATTGTGCGATGCGTTTGTTTTGTAAACTAACAGCCATCAGTGGTTCTCCGAGAGGGACGCCATTTGTTCTGCTCTCTCTCTCTCTCTCTCTCTCTCTCTCTCTCTCTCTCTCTCTCTCTCTCTCTCTCTCTCGGAGGAGGAGAAGAAGAAGAAGAAGAAGAAGAGCAGATGGGGAACAAAACATTAGAGTTAATGAACAAGAAGAAGAAGAAGAGGGGGAGGAGGAAGCAAAAGTGATAAAGGAAGAAAACCAGGCAAATAAAGGGTAAGGAGAGGAGGAAGGGAAGTGATGAAAGTGGCGAGGATGGAGAAGATGGAGAGGAAGACTTCATAAGGAATGAACAGGAGACAGAGAGAAGAGAAGACGGAGGAAGGGGTAAGAAGAGAAAGACGAGCAACAGGGAAATGGATCGTAAGAGGGAAATGAAGAAAAATGGAGGTGAAAAGAACCAAAAGTAAAAAACAAAACAAAAAAATAATAAAAAAAAATAAGGAAAAGAAATGAAGGGAAGAAGAAAAAGTAGGTTTTGGGAGAGACAGGAATGTAACTTTTGGGGAGGAGAGACTTTTTTTTTTTGAGGCGATTTGGGTGAAGTTGGGTGGGGGGAAGTTTATAGTAATATTGACGCAAAGAATGCAACGCCTTTCCTAATCTTTCCCTTCTCTTCTCCTCCTCCTCCTCCTCCTCCTCCTCCTCCTCCTCAGAATAGCATCTCCCTCCTCCTCCCCCCTTCCCCATCCTTTCGCTAATTCCCTCACGAAGATGCAAGTCCCATCCAAACCCTAACCCCACCCCCCGCCGCGTCCCCACCCCTGCAAAGTGCAGAAGTATTGAAGTGGGCGGACCAAGGTCTTCGAGGGCACACTTATCCAAGGCTCAGATGTCGTGACATCCTCAGCATCCTTTCTACCCCTCCCTGAGGCTTCCCACCTCTGTCACCCACCATCCCCCTCCCTTATCCCCATCTCCCCTGTCAGCCAGCAAAGTACACATATTATTATTATTATTATTATTATTATTATTATTATTATTATTATTATTATTATTATTATTATTATTAGTGAAATCCACAGATCTTCTGATGGACTTACCAGAAAATGAGAAACATGACAAAAACACAGCCCTGAATTCCACATTAAATGAGAAACACGACGAAAACACAGCCCTGAATTCCACATTAGATGAGAAACATGACAAAAACGCAGCCCTGAATTCTACATTAAACGAGAAACATGACAAAAACACAGCCCTGAATTCCACATTAAACGAGAAACATGACAAAAACACAGCCCTGAATTCCACATTAAATGAGAAACCTGACAAAAACACAGCCCTGAATTCCACATTAAATGAGAAACCTGACAAAAACACAGCCCTGAATTCCACATTAAATGAGAAACAAGACAAAAACGCAATCCTGAACTTGCAGGGAGTGTGAGGGACTTCATTCTGGTTTTCTATTCAGTTCTTTCTAACTCCTACCTATGTCACCTCCCACCCCTCCTCCCCCTCATCCCCCTCCCCTCCCTCTGCCCGCTGCCTCCTTCCCTTACAGCAGCACTTTCAGATCATTAATCTAATTAAGAAATTTAATAAGTAAATAGATAAATAACATCAGAAGCTAATATCAGCGTCTATTGGAAGAAGAATGTTACGCTATTATTTATCGCTCTTGTTCTTCTCATTATCATCATAAGTCATATTCTGATGTGTTGTTATCATCGCCCACCTTCCGGTGTGTAGGTTATTATTATTATTATATTGTTATTATTATTATTCTCCTTCCGGTGGCTCGGTGGCTCGATTATTATTATTATATTGTTCTCCTTCCGGTGGCTAGATTATTATTATTATTATTATTATTATTATTATTATTATTATTATTATTATTATTATTATTATTATTATCGTACACTTTCCAGTGAGCAGCATTTTTTATCTTTTTTATTTATATTTCTAATAAATTATTGAAGTTGCACATGTCTCTACTACCCACCTTTAGTCGTCGTCCGTGCGCTGGTCTTGTAGTGTGACTTGCAGCTTCACTCCTTTTGTTAATTTCATAGGCGTTTTGTATTGTTTTAGCGCCGTGTTCGGGTTTACACATGATATTAATTTTGCATATTGATATAACTGCTAGAATAAAATAGAATGAAGAAATATAAGAAGATTTTTGGAGGAGTAAGCGTTAGATTCTGCCTGTCCTGACGCCAGTTCGAGTCTTGACAGAGAGGGATGGTTTATTATTTTAATAAAAAGAAAAAAACAAGTAAAAAATATGCCGAATTTATCACAGCTCGATCGAGTTTTCTGTACAGCGCATAATCAAGGCCACCGAAAATAGATCTATCTTTTGGTGGTCTCGGTATAATGCTGTGTGAACCGCGGCCCATGAAACTTTAACCACGACCCGGTGGTGGCCTGTACTGTATAGTTGCCAGACGCACGATTATGGATAACTTTAACCTTAAATAAAGTAAAAACTACTGAGGGTAGAGGGCTGCAATTTTGTATGTTTGATGATTGGATGATCAACATATCGGTTTGCAGCCCTCTAGCCTCAGTAGTTTTTAAGATATGAGGGCGGACAGCAAAAGTGCGGACGGACAGACAAAGCCGGCACAATAGTTCTCTTTTACAGAAAGCTAAAAAGGCAGATTGGAGAATTTGAAAGGTAAAAATGAATCTCTATTTTTTCTTTCACAAGTGACTTTCTCTTGGGAACACTCGTTGGCATGAGTGGGCCTACACAAATCACGTACCATTTCGATATCATTCTGATATTGAAGTTGTCGTTGCGTTTGATCGTAGCATTTTCAAAACAAAACAAAACAAAAAAAAAGGAAATAAAATGTAAATGAGAAAACTGAACATTGGAGGAATGTTACTGGTATTGATTGCAGTTTAACCAGTTATATCCGAATCTCAAGGGTACTGATTCATACGCCTATTCGTTGAGGGGTTTGTATTCGCTTGTGCATTTTGTATTCTCCCGTGTATTCTGTATTCGCGTCTGCATTCTTATTTGACTGTGCATTCTGTATTTGCTTGAACCGTCTGTATTCGCTTGGGCATTCTATATTTGCTTGTGCATTCTGTACTGCATTCTGTATTTGCCTGTGTATTCTGCATTCGCTTTTGCATTCTGCATTTGCTTGTGCATTCTGTATTCGCGTTTGCATTCTGTATTTGCCTTTGCATTCTGTATTCGCGTTTGCACTCTGTATTTGCCTGTGCATTCTGTATTCGCGTTTGCATTCTGCATTTGCCTGTGCATTCTGTATTCGCGTTTGCACTCTGTATTTGCCTGTGCATTCTGTATTCGCGTTTGCATTCTGTATTTGCCTATGCATTCTGTATTTGTTTGTTTATTCTGTATTCTCCTGTACATTCTGATAATGCGGGTGCATTCTGTATTTGCTTGAACAATCTGTATTCGCACTTGCATTCTATATATGCTTGTGCATTACGTATTCACCCGTACATTCTGTATTCGTTTGTGCATTATGTATTCGCTTGTGGATCCCATATCTGTTGGTAAGTATGTATTTGTTTACGCATTCCATATTCGTTTGTTCAATCTGTTGTGCATTGCATATATGCTTGTGCACTGTGTATCCACTTGTACATTTCGAATGTGCTTGAGCATTCTGTATTCTCTTGTGCATTCGACTGGAACGAGTTTGGAACATCAGTAAGTGTTTTCATTCGCCAGCGAGCGGTTCGTGTCAGCTTCTGGCCCACTCGATAACGTGGAATATGTTCCAGTGTCTTATCCCAAAAGAGAACAGACGTTAAACATATAGCCTTTCGAACGAAATGAAAAAAGAAAAAAAACGTACATGCAAGTTCATAGCAGATGTGTATAACAAAAAGTAAGGAAGTGAGGAGTAAGCATAAGCGTAGACATATTCATATATACTGAAGCAAGTGACGTAGATTTAAAAGAACTGTGTGATTTGTGTATGTGTATGTATGTATATATATATATATATATATATATATATATATATATATATATATATATATATATTATATTACATATATATATATATATATATATATATATATATATATATATATATATATATTATATAAATATATATGCATATGTATGTGTGTATTAGTTTTTGTATAAATGTATTATTATACATGTTGCAGGCACGTGGAATATAGGCACAGCAATAGACAGCTTCTTGAAATATATAAATAAAAGCAAAATGAAACGGTTCACGTACAGGAAACCATTACCTAGAACGATGCAGTTGCTTCCTACTGACTGCAGTGCTCAAGCAAATGCCATGGGAAAAGGAAACAGTGCGTGCATATGCAGCAGTATAGAATACAAGTACGTAAGTGTATTCAGTATTTAAGTAAACAAAACTTATTTACTCTTACACAGCACTTGCCGCTGTCGTCTGTTGGCCAGCCAGAAACAGGAGACGAGAAAGTATGCACATACCATAACCTGTAGTTATGGACGCTCGGGGAAAAATAAAAAAAAGGAGGGGGGGCGAAAAAAGCGTAAAATCGTGGATTACTTCCTGTTTCCGGTAAGGGTTCTGCGAGGGGGGAGGGGGTAGTAGGGAATAGAGGGTCGATTTCGGGGGGAGGGGGTTCGCATAGTCGCGGTTGACGAACCGTCTTTTACTGGGAGCATCGATGTATGTTCGCAGAGGGATCACTTATGGGGAGGGTAGGGGTGGGGAAGGGAAGGGCCGGGTTTTGGGGTTCTTAGAAAATCAATTGATTATAGTTTAACCTTTGATGTTGAATAAAACCTTAACATACTGATACTGATAGGAAATGTTGAGTGCCACTCAACTCCCTCTTCTAGATGATAGTAGTAGTGGTAGCCAAGTTTTAGTTATTTAGCGCGAATTTCGATGATGATTAAAATGATAATGATGATGATAGTTTAGAAGACAAAAGACCGTTCTTGCGTAGGTTTTTGAGGCAGTGTCATAACAACATTGCACACTAAAAGGGTCTTTTCGTTTCTCTCCTCCATTTGCCGAAACGTGATTGTTCTTTGTATAATAATAATAATTTGTATAATAATAATAATAATAATAATAATAATAATAATAACAACAAATTTCAGTTGACAATTACCAGGTCCTTTTGTTTACCAAATGACGTTCGAAGAGAAGAGACACAAACAACAGTAACAACAACAAAAGCAACAACAAGAACCGCAACAAATGAAAGACAACTGTGTCTTCCCACTCATCGAACTGGTTACAAACAAGTGTGTCACCGAGGGAGGGAGGGAAGGAAGCCGCAATTAACCAGTTCATTGTTGCAGAGAGAGAGAGAGAGAGAGAGAGAGAGAGAGAGAGAGAGAGGCTGCAACGAAAATGAATCGTTTAGGATTTAGTGTCTTGTTTCTTTAGAAGCCTTTGCTTTCAGGCTTTGGATGCCTCTTCTTTTCTCTGTGTTCCCTGTTGCTTTTCTTGATCTTCGTCGAGGATTATTCTTTCCTCCTTCATCGATGACTAGTTCTCTCCCTCCGCAGCCATGCTGTGGAATGCCGTGGCCAATGTGGTCTTCCATTATCGGGAAACCGTGTCTGTCAGACGTCCTTGGGACCTTTGCGGTGAAAATTAAAGATTCAACAGAAACGAGAGACAGAAAGGACAAGAGGTTTCTAATAGAAAATCCAATAGAGGAAACCTTGAAGACATTTCTAGAGTGGAAACAGAGACATTGCTTGGGTAGAATAATTAATGAATCAGCAGATTTGCTATTGTTCACATTTTTTACTCCGTAGGGGGTTAGTGCACCTCATCCGGTGCACTGTAGGTATTGCTTAAGGTTGTTTGCAGCGTCCCTTCGGCCCTTAGCTGCAGCCATTTTTACCCCTTGTACTGTACCTCCGTTCATATTCTGTTTCTTCTAGCTTACTTTCCACCCTCTCCTAACAGTTGTTTCACATTGCAACATGCGAGGTTTTCCTCCTATTACACCTTTCAAACCTTTTTGCTGTCAATTTATTTTTCAGAGCTGAATGACCCCATAGGTCCCAGCTCTTGGTCTTCGGCCTGAAGTCCATAATCTATTCTATTGGTCACATTTTAAAAATACTTAATGTTTTTCTTTTCTGAGCAGATCACAAAGACCAAAAAACTAGTCTGAAATCCCAGGCACGTCAATAAAAAAAAAAATAATGCAGTATTGAGCTTTATCACTCATTCTCTCCCGGCGTCTGTGACCCTGGTAGTTGTGACTCCAAATAACCTGTACTTAATTTGAACTTACTCATTTGATTGTGAGTGTCTGATTGTTACCTACTGCCAACACGTTTCTGAAGTCTGATCTCGAAGCTGGTCACCCACCTAAGTACAAACCAAACTAAACGGTGCTTATCTTTGCTGATCAGAAGTCCAGATGTGTTATATAACTCCTACCGACTTTGTCTCTTGTGATCTATTGCCGCTTGCACCAGGCTGTCAAGTTTTGTTGACAGTTCCGGTAACTTTTCATGTCTGCCCGTCTGAATGTCCCTTTGTATGCCCTTTCGTCAGTCCGCTAAGGCTTCAGGCCAAGGTTATACTAGAGGTCGGAGGTCAAATATGAATTTGCCACAGTAGGGACCCAAACACATTTTGTTTCCCAGTTCCTGAATGTTAACACCCACCCAGCCATTTATCAGTGCTTAAAAAAGGAGTTGCTTGTCTCTGACGTCATCTTAAAGGTTGGTTTCAATTAGGACACTTCCGGTTATAGGAACCAGAGTCTACCGTGGGATTCCTACTATTTTTCCGCTTTTGTGCTGGAAGGATTCTTCCCTTTATTATTCATTTGGAGGAACAAACAGTGAACATTGAGTCGCACAGCAGATTTCCTCAGAATTTGTAACAAAAGTAAGAGGTAAAAAGAAAAAGTCTGATTAAATTAGAAAGGAAAAAAAGATATACAAATAACACCTATACATATACATAGCCAGTAATGTTAAAAAAAAAAAAAACGACGATGAATGGTACTTCACAAGATGCCGTATAACCGCCTATAAACTTACAAGTCTCTCAGGAAGATTGTTCCACAGTCTTGCAGTGAATGGGAACGAAAGAAATTCGGTGCAATGGGCAACGGGACGTCTTGGCACATCGACAGCGTGCCAGACCTAGCCACTACACCCAGCGGCAGCATCATTCTACATCGACATCTACATTCTACAGAGGATGTGCAACTGGAACTTCAGATGTTCAAGCGAAGATGCAATGCATTACTTCCCTATGGCTATTCTCCTTGCATTTTAATACATTTTCATCTATTTATTATTTTATTAATTTATTTTTTCTTTTTTAATAAGTGACATCTCTTCTTTCCGTATTTCCCTGAAACCTCCTCTTACTTCTAGCTAATGAACACCATATTCTTCGGAAGACTGAATTCAAGTCAGTGACCCTTGTGGTGGGCTTGTTCCGTATGAATAGGTTTCATCTTCTGAATAATAATAATAATAATAATAATAATAATAATAATAATAATAATAATAATAATAATAATAATAATAATAATAATAAAATCTTTAAGGAATTAGTAAAGTATCACAAATCACCCATGTCTTCTTGTTCTCACGAGACAGATTTCACCATCTGGTGCCTTTCCTGAAGTTCCATATCAGATAAATCTATTGCTAATTCTCGATGCAGCAATTCCCTATCAGGCGTCTGGGTTTGTCTTTAATAGTCCGGAGGTCCACATCAGGACCTCATATTTACTTCAGAATCTTTGCTCACACTTTGGAGAAGGGTCCGAGGTAACGTGAGGTCAGCTTAATCAATTATTATTATTATTATTATTATTATTATTATTATTATTATTATTATTTTGTTGAATAATATGGCTACATTATACGAATTGATATTGTACCGAGTTTTCTCAATTCTTCTTATAATTCGCTTTTCCTACACATTATAGGAAAAATTGAGAAAACTCAGTATAAAATCAATTCGCATAATGTAGTCATATTATTCAACAAAACTTTCCTTAAAGATGGTCTTCTTCCTTATTATTATTATTATTATTATTATTATTATTATTATTATTATTATTATTATTATTATTATTATTATTATTATTATTCCGTATCTTTAACAAATACTAGCGCTGTCATTACTCTTCGCTACTGCTGTTGATGTATATTTTAACGTTTATTTATTGATCTAATTTTAATTTTGACAGTTTTTCAGATCTCTCTCTCTCTCTCTCTCTCTCTCTCTCTCTCTCTCTCTCCCCCGAGCATCCCGCGTTTGAATCCCACATGCTTGTGTTGACCTAAGCTGTGAATTGGTACTTGGTATGTGGTGTTCGGCCGACTGTGGCGGGTCACAGAAGAGAGAGAGAGAGAGAGAGAGAGAGAGAGAGAGAGAGAGAGACCCAGGCAATCAGTGCCAAGTGATAAGTATAAGTTGATGCCATTTTGAGATGAAATGAAGAATATTATTATTATTATTATGAGGAGTACCTCGACGAGACTGTCCACCCACATGGTAGATTCTCTCTCTCTCTCTCTCTCTCTCTCTCTCTCTCTCTCTCTCTCTCTCTCTCTCTCTCTCTCTCCTGTTCCTGAATCATTCATAATTCCTTTGTAGGAAAGTGCAGTGAAACAAAGCAATTACGCAATTATTCTTCCCCCGTGAAAATCACGTCACCCCAGACCTCAGATGAGACCCTCTCGCAATTACAGGAAATTCCCCAAAATATGATCAATGACAGGGTCTGGGTACAGAATGGGGATGGATGTTGGGTGGGGGCTAGTCATCCCCTTGGGGCTAGTTCAGGAGGCTGGATTTTGGTCAGGGGTCTTGGTTATGTTTGGTGGTGGGGTGGGGGAGGGGGGTGGATTAGGGGGGTGCCTTAGAAAACTCCAAACGGTGAATGGATTTTCAAGCTGATAATAACGGATCGTCTGAAAGAGCTTCTTCTTCTTCTTCTTCTTCTTCTTCTTCTTCTTCTTCTTCTTCCGGTGTGGCAAGACGGAGGAGGAGGAGGCATACGAGGGGAAAAGGATGGTGGTTGATTCCTCTCGGTTCGAGGGGAATTTAAGAGGGAGTTCCGGTTGTAATTCGGTTGAGGACTTGCGGTTGAGAGGGGAGGGGCGGAAGTGGTTGCATCAAAGAGAAGCGCCGACGAGCAGCTGATATCGGAGGAGATGATGATTCACGAATTAGGATGATTGGAGCAGCTGGTAACGGAAGAGCCGAGAATGACGCCGATAATGAGGAAGGAAGGAGGAGAGACGTAGCGAAGAGGAGGAGGAGGAGGAGGAGGCTGATGAGATAATGAGAGCCGAGAAAGAATGAATGAAGTAGGTAAAGATTGAACGAATTAAGGTGCACGACGCGAAAGATTTAAAAAAAAAAATAAAAGTGGTGTAGGTTGATTGACGATTTATCAATGATTTCCTGGTATGTCGTCAATGGGGTTTGTTGTATTTGGAATTCCGGGTATTCTAAGTTGAAGAGGAAAACTCTCGTTTTTAAAAGTAGTATATATATATATATATATATATATATATATATATATATATATATATATATATATATATATATATATATGTGTGTGTGTGTGTGTGTGTGTGTGTGTGTGTGTACTTGAATCTTATGAGAGAAATTGGTGTCTTTGTGGAATTTAAATTACTTTGTCAAGTAGAGAGAGAGAGAGAGAGAGAGAATCAGGTCGGTGTTAACTGAAACCACAGTAATGAGAGAGAGAGAGAGAGAGAGAGAGAGAGAGAGAGAGAGAGAGAGAAGGAAGGCCACATAGCTAGAATGCATGACACAGAATCAGCAAACCAAACACAATATATATTTGTGGTAAACCACAGTCTTCTTCCTCTTCTCCTTCTTGATAAAGAAAAGAAAAGCTTCGCAGTGAGGAGAATGTTTTGATTCTATTCATTTGTTCATCTATTTATATATATAATTTTTGTTTAAATAGCTTCTAATAAGTCTTTAGTACATGTTTACACATGAGTTGCGTCCCAAGTTTTTAGTTTTCTGTGAAAGAAAACTGCTGAGATGGCTTTTTCTGTCCGCCCTCAGATCTTAAAAACTACTGAGGCTAGAGGGCTGCACATTGGTTAGTTGATCATCCACCCTCCATTCATCAAACATACCAAATTGCAGCCCTCTAGATTAAAGTTATCCATGATCGTGCGTCTGGCACCGCTATAGGTGCCAACAACACAGGCCACCACCGGGCGGTGGCTGCAAGTTTCATGGGCCGCGGCTGAGAGTTCCATGGGCCGTGGCTGAGAGTTTTATACAGCATTATACGCTGTACAGATAACTCGATTGCGCCGAAGAAACTTCGGCGCATTTTTTACTTGTTAAAGACTGAATACACTTTACTTGGCCTACTATTTTTAAAGTGGTGTCACTGTAGGCTTACAATATCTACACCTTGCATGTTTCTTTTCAATGCACATAACTTGCTTGCTTTCAAATATGTCTACGCCATTATTCTAACAGCTTTTAACTTGAAGACCTGTTTGCTTCTTGCATATGTTTTTAAATAGTCCAACACTTTGCATGCAAAAAAGCCTCTAATTTTCATATTTTTTTCAGATGTATATACTTTCACTTTACATATGTAGCAAAACCTTCGTATACTTTAAAGTGTCTGTTTTACCAGGAATATTTCTTAAATAAGCCTATACAATAATTAGGTTCAGAAATGCCTAAATATTACATACATGAGAAATATTTACGCCTTGCATATTTTCCCACAAATGGAGTATATACAGTATGTTACAGGCAGATGGCGAAACCAGGCATTTCGCGAATTGCCTGAAATCTCAGGCAGATAGCGAAATGCACTTAGGGGCATTTGATCCCCCAAGGGGCTAGTACAAAACACGGCGAAACAGTGACTCATCTGCAGTTTCGCCGTGTTTAGTACTAGCCCCGGGGGGTCAAATGTATTTCGTCGTGTTTAGTACTAGCCCCTGGGGGATCAAATGTATTTCGTCGTGTTTAGTTCTAGCCCCTGGGGGATCAAATGTATTTTGTCGTGTTTAGTACTAGCCCCTGGGGGGTCAAAGGTATTTCGTCGTGTTTAGTGCTAGCCCCTGGGGCGTTAAATGTATTTCATCGTGTTTAGTACTAGCCCCCTGGGGATCAAATGTATTTTGTCGTGTTTAGTGCTAGCCCCTGGGGGATCAAAGGTATTTCGTCGTGTTTAGTACTAGACCCTGTGGGATCAAATGTATTTCGTCGTGTTTAGTGCTAGCCCCTGGGGGTCAAATGTATTTCTTCGTGTTTAGTACTAGCCCCTGGGGGATCAAATGTATTTTGTCGTGTTTAGTACTAACCCTTGGGGGTCAAATGCATTTCGCCGTGTTTAGTACTAGCCTCTGGGGGATCAAATGTCCCTAAGTGCATTTCGCTATCTGCCTGAAATTTCAGGCAGTTCGCGAAATGCCTGATTTATCTATCTGCCTGTAACATATGCGCCTTTCATCGTTTCTAAACGGATACACCTTTTAAACAATATTGTCTCACTATCTTCATCAAACATAACTTCAGCAGGGAATGGAAAAAATCCTACCCTTTTTTTTATGACAAAAGAGGCTGGATACTTATTGTCTACATCAGAAATATTATGGGATAATGTAAGAAAGTGCCTGATAATACGATTCCTACTAGAATAGAATGATCAATTTGTCCGTACATTAGCTCATTTGAAATGAGATTTCCAATATTATTATTATTATTATTATTATTATTATTATTATTATTATTATTTATTATTATTATTATTATTATATGCAATTTTGGTTGGCTATCGAAAGAGGGGGTTGGGGCCGCCTTTCCTGTTGGGTGGAAACGGTTTCGACAGCCAGCCAAAAAACGCCTATAATAATAATAATAATAATAATAATAATAATAATAATAATAATAATAATAATACTGTTATTGCCATTATTAATTCACATATACTAGCAGGTGGTTATTATTATAGAGATCTAGAAGGGGGATGAGAATGAGATCGAGGATGAGGATGAAAGGGAGACTGAGATTGAGAAAGAGGATGAAGGGAAGACTGAGATCGAGGATGAGGATGAGAGTAAGACTGAGATCAAGAAACAGGATGAGAGGAAGACTGAGATTGAGAAAGAGGATGAGGGGAAGACTGGGGTCGAGGATGAGGATGAGAGTAAGATTAAGATCGAGAAAGAGGATGAGAGGAAAACTGAGATCGAGAGGGAGGATTAAACTGAGACTGAGATCTAGAAGGAAGATGAGAAATAGTGGAAAGGAGGAGGGATGAGAGAGGAGAGGAGGAAGATAATAGGAAAAAGGAGCAATAGAGGAAAAGGAGGAAGGAGAAGGAGAGAGAGAGAGAGAGAGAGAGAGAGGAAGGAGAAGGAGGAAGATACAAGAATGAAGGAGGATTAGGGGAAAGGAGTAATGGAGGAAGGAGAAGACAGAGAAGAAAGGGAGGATACGGAGGACATTTGATGTTGGGGAAGAGAAGGAAGAGGGAATGAGAAGGGAGAGAAGAGAAAGGAGAAAGAAGAAAGAGGAAGAGGAGGAGGAGGAACATAATCTCTCTGGCTGTATCTTTAATCATTGTTTTTATTTATATCCCTTTTTTCCTCTGCTACCGCCTCAAGCATACTATTATTATTATTATTATTATTATTATTATTATTATTATTATTATTATTATTATTATTATATGTACTGTCTGCATGACGTTCTTCGTTCTCTGGTTAATTGGGGTCATGAACTGGAAAATTAGGACGTAATTATTATTGAATTATTTGGAATAAAAAAAATAAGTGTCTCGGTAATTGGATAAATAGTGTGGTATAAATCATACTGAAAAAATCCAATAAAATGACTTGAATGTATAAAGAGAGTAAAAGAAGAAAAAAAAATAAAAAAGATGGCTCGGAAGATGAATTCAAGATGAATTTCGTAAGCGTAGATTCAGTTGCAAGGAATCTGAAGCTTGCAAGGCGATGGCACGACCAGCGAGGAAGGGAGGAGGGGGGGAGGAGGAGGAGGAGGAGAAATAGGATTCCTCCTCCTGCGGTCTCGCCTCTCCGGAAGGCGTGGTGTGGCA
>NC_089749.1:57673111-57685611 GCF_040412425.1 Macrobrachium rosenbergii | reverse complement strand
TATATATATATATATATATATATATATATTTATATATATATATATATATATATATATATATATATATATATATATATATATATATACACATATATATGCTCACACGTTTTTCCAGCCTTCGAGGCGATGGTTCCAGGAAGTCTCCTATATAGGTGCCAAAATATTTGACATAAAATATAGATGGTATGACCTGTAGAATCAGAATGAAACAAACACTGAAATTAAATTTAACACCATAAACGACAAAAAATAAACAAACAAACAATCCCAGCTAGAGCTCACCTTAAATAAGAGTGGTCAACATTTTATACACCCCGTAAGGGGGTAGCGCCATCAGTGCACCTCATGCGGTGCAATGTAGGCATTACTTAAGGGTCTTTGCAGCGTGCCTTCGGCCCCATAGTGCAACCGCTTTCATTCCTTTTACTGTACCTCCTTCCAAATTCTGCTTCTTTCATCGTACCTTCCACCCTCTCCTAACAATTGATTCATAGTGTAACTGCGAGGTTTTCCTCCTGTAACACCATTCAGACCTTTTACTGCCAATTATTTCCGTTTCAGCGCTGAATGACCTCCTAGGTCCCAGCGCTTGGCCTTTGGTCTGACTTCTATATTCAATTCAATTCAACATTTTGTGTAGTGCGTGGCGTATGAAAAAAAAAAATAAAAGGGAGATCTTGACGATCTTTCTTCATTCCTCCATTCGCACGCGGATTCTCTCGGGCCGTTTTTAATTCTTTGCGTTTGTCCATGCCGTGTGCACTAGATTTAAGATGAAGCGAACAATAGTTTTATGCTTTCGTGCGCGAAGGCGATACAAAAGAAGCAGCAATTACCCGTGAGAGTCAAGCTTATCTCGGTCATAATGCTTACAGTAATTGCGGACGATCTTTTTGTGTTCATTCCGGGGCTCACCCCCGCCCCACCCTGGCTGATCCCCGCCCCGACCGCTACCCTCACCTCCGGCAAGTCTCTGGGAGGCTTGGAAACCAAAAGGAATATCTCATGCGGATAAAAACACAAGAAGAAGAAGAAGAGGAAAGAAGAAAAAGGAGCAGAAGAGGAAAACTACCGTATTACGAAAACTTCCTACTACCCTGTTATTATTCTCCTCCCCGTGTTTTCATCATTTACATTTTCATCTATTCATTATTTTGCGAATTTATTTTTTTATTTTTTTAATAAGCGATCTCTTCTTTCTGTATTTCCCATTACCTTCTGTTACTTCCTTCTAATGAACACCATATTCTTTGGAAGCTCGAGTTTCAAGTTAATGGCCCCTGTAGGTTTGTTCCGTATGTGTAGGGTTCATCCTCTGAATAATAATAATATAATAATAATAATAATAATAATAATAATAATAATTTTTTTTTAATAAACATCACAGACACCGTAACATTCCCAGCTACACTCTGCCAGCACCGCGTCTTTGATACGTGAACTGTTTGCTGCAAGTGATGATCCCTCCTCAGAAATGGCGTCCTGCATACAAGCTGTTCTGTCACCTTCTCTCTTCATACTTTCTCGATGACCCTCCGTCCGTGGATGACCTCGAACGACCTGGCGCTTGCCCACGATTCCACTGTAAGATACTGATGAAAATACCAGTGACGTTCTCTCTCTCTCTCTCTCTCTCTCTCTCTCTCTCTCTCTCTCTCTCATGGTGTAAACTGCACCACCCTCGTCTCATTAACTATGGATCCCAAGTTCGAATCCCAGGCATGGACTGAGCGTCAAACCGTTGTACCTCCGTTGAGGAGAGAGAGAGAGAGAGAGAGAGAGAGAGAGAGAGAGAGAGAGAGAGAGAGAATATAAGTAATTAAAAACTGGAGAGTTCCCGTAGAGGTCATCCTCGCCCATCAGGAACTCGTCAAACCAATGGTCCTCCTACAAACAGTGTAAAGCCAGGGTCCAAAGACCTTGGTTAAGCCCTTCGGGGTAGGGTCATATAGGATTAAGAACCTTGCCCTAATACCCCAGCTTATGAACGGAAGGGTAACACCTGCTGGCGCCGCCGCCGCGCCCTGTAAAGGGGGGAAAGGCCTCTTTGGGCGGAGCTTGGAAACAAAAGAATGAATGATCGTGTTTGTGATACTGGCCTCTCAAGGGAAAGGGTCGCGCTAGGATTCGATTCCCCGTCGAGGTGGAACCAAGGTCTAACGACCCGTGGGTGGAACCCTTGAGAAATGTTCCATTAAATAGAGGAATTTTATAGGGCAGCAAAGATTGGCACTATACTTTGCTATAGTTAATGTTATAGTTAATTTTATAGCTTTGGAATCATAACGCGAAATTTCTTAATATTGAAATGAAAGATACCGCCCCCAGATGTTTTTGGAGAGAGAGAGAGAGAGGGGGGAAGGGTTTTTTTTTAAAAATAAGCATTTTGGAATAAAATTTACAATTAGTAATGCGTGGCACGGAATCTCCTAATCTCATACGTTAAAATAACATACGAGAGAGAGACAGACAGACAGACAGAGAGAGTTTTGATATTAATATGATATAAATAAAATCTCGAAAATCCTGAAAAAATACAGAGAGAGAGAGAATTTTATTTTTTCTCCTAAAATAAATAGAAAGAATAGATTAACAAGCATGAGAGAGAGAGAGAGAGAGAGAGAGAGAGAGAGAGAGAGAGAGAGAGAATGTGTGTCCGGGGTGCGCGAACCTCGAGTTGATCCATCAAATCATTGGAACGCCAGTGAGTAAGAGTGAGAGGCTCAGGGGGAGAGAGGGTGTGGGGGTTGGTGAGGGAGTGTGGGATGTGGGCATACACAGTGTGCCCAGGTGGGCATCTCATCAAATCCACAACCACTGTACCATTAATTCTCTCTCTCTCTCTCTCTCTCTCTCTCTCTCTCTCTCTCTCTCTCTCTCTCTCTCTCAAGCTCGTTATATATTTTCTGTTTAATTTTTAGGTAAAAAATTAAATCTCTCTCTCTCTCTCTCTCTCGTTGTTATATATTCTTTCTATTTATCTTTTATGTAAAAATATAATCTCTCTCTCTCTCTCTCTCTCTCTCTCTCTCTCTCTCTCTCTTGTTATATATTCTTTCTAGTTGTTTTATCTTTTTGTTTATTTTTGTAAAAATAGTGGTCTCTCTCTCTCTCTCTCTCTCTCTCTCTCTCTCTCTCTCTCTCTCTCTCTCTCTCTCTCACAGTTGTTATATATTCTTTTGTTTATTTTTAGGTGAAACAGTGGTCTCTCTCTCTCTCTCTCTCTCTCTCTCTCTCTCTCTCTCTCTCTCTCTCTCTCAAGTTGTTATATATTCTTTCTATTTATCTTTTATGTAAAAAATATAATCTCTCTCTCTCTCTCTCTCTCTCTCTCTCTCTCTAAGTTGTTATATATTCTTTCTATTTATCTTTTGTGAAAAAATAAAATCTCTCTCTCTCTCTCTCTCTCTCTCTCTCTCTCTCTCTCTCTCTCTCTCTCTTCTTCTTCTTCTTTCTTCTTCTTCTTCTTCTATCGTTTTGTCATGGGTGATGCCCCTCGAGAAAGGGCCTTGCCGCAGTCATGCCATAGGGCATAGTGGCCTGTGGTGCTCTCGTTAATAATAATAATAATAATAATAATAATAATAATAATAATAATAATTTATTTTATACAGATAAACGAGATAAACAAGTGAAAAATGCGCCGAAGTTTCTTTGGCGCAGTCGAGTTTTCTGTACAGCGCATAATCAAGGCCACCGAAAATAGATCTATCTTTCGGTGGTCTCAGTATAATGCTGTATGAGCCGCTGCCCATGAATATTTAACCACAGCCCCGGGGGTGGCCTGTCCTATATCCTATATCGCTTCCAGATGCATGACTATGACTAAATTTAACCTTTAATAAAATAAAAACTACTGGGGCTAGAGGGCTGCAATTTTGTATGTTTGATAATTGGAGGGTGGATACTCAACATACCAATTTGCAGCCCTCTAGCCTCAGTAGTTTTTAAGATCTGAGGGCGGACGGGCAAACAAAGCGGGCACAATAGTTTTGTTTTGCAGAAACTAAAAAGTAATCAAGTACGGTTACACCAAACCACTGTTCGATGTAAGGAGAGCGATGTATATGTATGTATATATATATATATATATATATATATATATATATATATATATATATATATATATATATATATATATATATATATATATATATATATATATATATTATAAATGTGTGTATATATATGTATGTATATATTTCTTTGGTTCTTTTTTCCCTTGTCTTTTATTGCTGATAATAATTA
This sequence comes from Macrobrachium rosenbergii, assembly GCF_040412425.1. Classification (NCBI taxonomy): domain Eukaryota; kingdom Metazoa; phylum Arthropoda; class Malacostraca; order Decapoda; family Palaemonidae; genus Macrobrachium; species Macrobrachium rosenbergii. The sequence goes on along the minus strand of NC_089749.1, from coordinate 57,681,363 downwards.
CCTTGTTATTTTGTCTCCCAACCTTTGATACTTTATGTATCGTATCAGAATTTCATATTCGTATTGACATTTTTTTAGATTTTGATACCATTTAAATTAATCTATTTTGTCTGGACCTTATATATATATATATATATATATATATATATATATATATATATATATATATATATATATATATATATATATATATATTATATACACATACATACATACATACATACATACATAAATACATACATACATACACATTTAACTTAATATCGAATTCACTACGCCTCGAGAATGAATTACATCCCAGGGAAAGTCATGGACGATAAGTGCACCTGTCCCCGCCAAGATTCGAACCTAGTTTACAATCAACAATAGACAGTAATTTCCATGTTATAAAGATATACACGTAAAGTGGCATCTGTGACTTAATATTTTTGAATATGAAAAGGCCTTGTGTGTAAAAGAAACAAAACTTCATACTTATATATATATAAATATAAATGTATATATATATGTATATATGTGTGTATGTATAATATGTATATATATATATATATATATATATATATATATATATATATATATATATATATATATATATATATATATATATATATATATATATATATATATATATTGTAAGCAAGAAAATTGTGCAGGAGAAGACAAGCAAGAATAAGAGTAACAGGAGGAATAAGTGGGAAGGCCGGTAAGGAAGAAGAAGAAGCGTGTAAATTAGGAAAGGAAGACAATAAATGTAGGATGACAGGCGGATCCTGAGGAGGAGGAAGAATCAACTGATGAAGGAAGAGGAGTAAAGACAGAAGACAATAAACGGAAAAAAATAAGAAAAAATATGGGACGAAAGTGGAAGAGGAGGAGGAGGAGGAGGAGGAGGAGGAGGAGGAGGAGGAGGAGGAGGAGGAGAAGAAAGAAGAAAGAAAACAAGAAAGAAGAATAGTAAGAAGAGACATTGAAGAAAGATGATGACAATGTGGAGATGTAGATGAAAGGAGGAAACGAGATACTGTGGCAGAAGAAGAAGAAGAACAAAATCACAAGTATGAGGAGATGGAGACAACAGAGGAACAAGCACAAGAGAAGAAATAAGAGAGGAAATGGATAAAAAAGGAGAAGAATTTAGATATAGGAAAAGAGAAGAGAAAAATAAAAAGAATGAGATAAGAGAACACGAGGATCGACAGGAGGTATGTTAAAGAGAAGGAGAATTAACTAATAAGAGGAATGAGTAAAGAAGATTAAGGGGAAGGAAGAAGAGGAGATTTAAGCTCTAGTAAAAAGTAAATAGAGAGAGAGAGAGAGAGAGAGAGAGAGAACCCAAGTTATTGAGAGAAAGAAAGCGCAAGGGAAAAGACAAAAGGTCCTAATAGATGAGAGAGAGAGAGAAAAAAAAAAGACAAAAGGTCCTAATAGATGAGAGAGAGAGAGAGAGAAAGAGGGGGTGGGGGAACCCTAGTTAATGAGAGACAAAAGCAAGAGAAAAGACAAAAGGTCCTAATAGATGAGAGAGAGAGACAGAGAGAGAGGGGGGAACCCTAGTTAATGAGAGGAAGAGAGCGCAAGAGAAAAGACAAAAGGTCCTAATAGATGAGAGAGACAGACAGACAGAGAGAGGGGGGAACCTAGTTAATGAGAGAAAGAGAGCGCAAGAGAAAAGACAAAAGGTCCTAATAGATGAGAGAGAGAGACAGACACAGAGAGAGGGGGAACCTTAGTTAATGAGAGAAAGAGAGCAAGAGAAAAGACAAAAGGTCCTAATAGATGAGAGAGACAGACAGACAGAGAGAGGGGAAACCTTAGTTAATGAGAGAAAGAGAGCGCAAGAGAAAAGACAAAAGGTCCTAATAGATGAGAGAGACAGACAGACAGAGAGAGGGGGGGAACCTTAGTTAATGAGAGAAAGAGAGCGCAAGAGAAAAGACAAAAGGTCCTAATAGATGAGAGAGAGAGACAGACAGAGAGAGGGGGAACCTTAGTTAATGAGAGAAAAGAGCGCAAGAGAAAAGACAAAAGGTCTAATAATAGATGAGAGAGACAGACAGACAGAGGGGGAACCCTAGTTAATGAGAGGAAGAGAGCGCAAGAGAAAAGACAAAAGGTCCTAATAGATGAGAGAGAGAGACAGACAGAGAGAGGGGGGGAACCTTAGTTAATGAGAGAAAGAGAGCGCAAGAGAAAAGACAAAAGGTCCTAATAGATGAGTTAATGAGAGAGACAGAAGAGAGAGAGGGCGCAAGAAAAGACAAAAGGTCCTAATAGATGAGAGACAGAAGAGAGAGCAAGAGAAAAGACAAAAGGTCCTAATAGATGAGAGAGAGAGACAGACAGAGAGAGGGGGAACCTTAGTTAATGAGAGAAAGAGAAAAGACAAAAGGCCTAATAGATGAGAGAGAAAAGACAGAAAGGAACCTTAGTTAATGAGAGAAAGAGAGAGCAAGAGAAAAGACAAAACAGAGAGAGACAGGGGAAACCTTAGAGAGAAAGAGAGAACCTTAGTTAATGAGAGCAAGAGAAAAGACAAAAGGTCCTAATAGATGAGAGAGAAAGAGACAAGAGAAAAGACAAAACAGACAGACAGAGAGGGGGAACCTTAGTTAATGAGAGAAAGAGAGCGCAAGAGAAAAGACAAAAGGTCCTAATAGATGAGAGAGAGAGACAGACAGAGAGAGGGGGAACCTTAGTTAATGAGAGAAAGAGGGCAAGAGAAAAGACAAAAGGTCCTAATAGATTAGTTAATGAGAGAAAGAGAGCGCAAGAGAAAAGACAAAAGGTCCTAATAGATGAGAGAGAGAGACAGACAGAGAGAGGGGGAACCTTAGTTAATGAGAGAAAAGAGAGCGCAAGAGAAAAGACAAAAGGTCCTAATAGATGAGAGAGAGAGACAGACAGAGAGAGAACCAGAGTTAATGAAGAGAAAGAGAGCGCAAGAGAAAAGACAAAAGGTCCTAATAGATGAGAGAGAGAGAGACAGAGAGAGAAACCTTAGTTAATGAGAGAAAGAGAGCGCAAGAGAAAAGACAAAAAGTCCTTACAGATGAGAGAGAGAGAGAGACAGAGAGAGGGGGAAACCTTAGTTAATGAGAGAAAGAGAGCGCAAGAGAAAAGACAAAAGGTCCTAATAGATGAGAGAGAGAGACAGACAGAGAGGGGGGAAACCTTAGTTAATGAGAGAAAGAGAGCGCAAGAGAAAAGACAAAAGGTCCTAATAGATGAGAGAGAGAGACAGACTTAGTTAATGAGAGAAAGAGAGCGCAAGAGAAAAGACAAAAGGTCCTAATAGATGAGAGAGAGAGACAGACAGAGAGAGGGGGAACCTTAGTTAATGAGAGAAAGAGAGCGCAAGAGAAAAGACAAAAGGTCCTAATAGATGAGAGAGAGAGACAGACAGAGAGAGGGGGGGAACCTTAGTTAATGAGAGAAAGAGAGCGCAAGAGAAAAGACAAAAGGTCCTAATAGATGAGAGAGAGAGACAGACAGAGAGAGGGGGGGGAACCTTAGTTAATGAGAGAAAGAGAGCGCAAGAGAAAAGACAAAAGGTCCTAATAGATGAGAGAGAGACAGACAGAGAGAGGGGGGGGGAACCTTAGTTAATGAGAGAAAGAGAGCGCAAGAGAAAAGACTAAAGGTCCTAATAGATGAGAGAGAGAGAGAGAGATGGGGGCGGGAGAAACCCTACTTAATGACAGAAAGAGAGCGCAAGAGAAAAGACGAAAAGTCCTTACAGATGAGAGAGAGAGAGACAGAAGAGGGGGAACCTTAGTTAATGAGAGAAGAGAGCGCAAGAGAAAAGAAAAAGGTCCTAATAGATGAGAGAGAGAGACAGAGAGAGAGAACCTTAGTTAATGAGAGAAAGAGAGCAAGAGAAAAAGACAAAGAGTCCTAATAGAGAGAGAGAGAGAGAGACAGAGAGAGCCCTAGTTAATGAGAGAAAGAGAGCGCAAGAGAGAAAAGACAAAAGGTCCAAGAGAAGACAGACAAAGAGGGTCCTAATGAGAGAGAAAGAGAGCGCAAGAGAAAAGACAAAAGGTCCTAATAGATGAGAGAGAGAGAGAGAGATGAGAGAGGGAGAAACCCTAGTTAATGAGAGAAAGAGAGAGAAAAGACTAAAGGTCCTAATAGATGAGAGAGAGAGAGAGAGATCGTTAATCCTGCTAGTTAATGAGAGAAAGAGAGCGCAAGAGAAAAGACAAAACTAAGAGAGAGAGAGAGAGAGAGAGAGAGAGAGAGAGAGAGAGAGAGGATGACGGTGTACATCGCAGGAAGTGGTAACATAATATCGTTATCCTGCATCGCCACTTCGCACCCACAACAGGTCGCTCTCTCTCTCTCTCTCTCTCTCTCTCTCCTCTCTCCTCTCCTCCGTCGTCGTTGTGATGTCATCACTCTCACCATCAACCATATCTCTTTTCATCACTCTCTCTCTCTCTCTCTCTCTCTCTCTCTCTCTATATATATATATATATATATATATATATATATATATATATATATATATATATATATATATATATATATATATATATATATATATATATATATATATATATATATATATATATATATATATATATATATATATATAGTACACTATCTCCGTCTGCTATTTTTGTAGACTTGTTATATATATATATATATATATATATATATATATATATATATATATATATATATATATATATATATATATGTGTGTGTGTGTGTATATTTATACATACATACATACTTATATGTATATTTGTATGTATATGTTTATGTTTTTATATACATTGATATGTATAATATATATATGTATATATATATTATGATATGTATGCATGTATATATACATTGTCTTTTATTCTGTAGAAATTATGATATACTTTCTTTCAACTCGGGGACATTTACAGGACGTACAAGTACAGATAACAGGCTAGAGGGCTGCAAATTGGTATGTTGATCATCCACCCTCCAGTCATCAAACATACCAAATTACAGCCCTCTAGTCTCAGTAGTTTTTATTTTATTTAAGGTTAAAATTACCCATACTCGTGCGTCTGGCAGTGATATAGGACAGGGCATCACCAGACAGTGGTTAAAGATTCATGGGGCGCAGCTCATGCAGCATTATACCGAGACCACCGAAAGGTAGATCTGTTTTCGGTGGCCTTAATTATACCCTGTACAGAAAACTCGATTGCGCATTTTTAACTTTTTTTTTTTTAGTGTCACTAGCATCACCGATACGATTTTATCTATCATTTTGGGAAGTCTTTAGGGATGAGGTTGGTAGCCCTGTGCTCAAGTTGGGTCGACTGGTGGGAGACACGGGCTGGTAGTTAAGCTACGTCAAAAACTCCACGCAAATCATAAATTTAGATATGAAACCGGATTGCTATAGTCTCTCAGGCAAATGCTCATGATGGAATTCAATCACGTAAATGCAGGTATCATATATTATTCTTTATGCGCGTATATGCCCACAGCCTATACGTTGTTACATATATATATATATATATATATATATATATATATATATATATATATATATATATATATATATATATATATATATATATATATATATTATATGTTTATCAAAAATGTATTTACATTCTCCATTCGAAAATTCGAACATCAGCTTGATTATTTTGACTTTACCCGATGACAATAAACTAACCCACTCTAACCACGCCCCCCCCCAACCCCTCTCCCCAGTCTCCCAACCCCCGAATCCCCATCCGGGGGTCTCCCGAAGCCACTCGAAACTGGCTGTTCCCGATCGGTGGGCGCGATGACTGTGGCTGCTCTTCCTCCTAGGACCAAGAATTAATCCTGCTAGGACCCATGATTAATCCTGCTAGGACCAAGGATTAATCTTCCTAGGACCCATGATTAATCCTCCTAGGACCCACGATTAATCCTGCTAGGACCCAGAATTAATCCTGCTAGGACCCAAGATTAATCTTCCTAGGACCCACGATTAATTCTTTTAGGACCCACGATTAATCCTTCTGGGATCAAGGATTAATCCTGCTAGGACCCAGAGTAATCCTGCTAGGACCAAGGATTAATCCTGCTAGGACCAGGGATAATCCTGCTAGGACCCAGAGTAATCCTAATAGGACCAAGGACTAATCCTGTTAGGGCCAAGGATTAATCCTGCTAGGACCCACGATTAATCCTGCCAGGACCCCGATTAATCTTCCTAGGACCCAGGATTAATCCTGCTAGGACCAAGGCCAAATGAATACCAAATTGCGCGATGAACTGCCCCTGCGCTCAGGGATGGGGTCCTTGGGCGCTTCCTGGCCGCTAGAATTCGACTTAAATGAGAGAGAGAGAGAGAGAGAGAGAGAGAGAGAGAGAGAGAGAGAGAGAGAGAGAGAGACTGGTAGGGGCTTAGCAAGGGTACACAGCCTGCACCGAGGATATTAATGAATTGTTTTTAGTCATGGTTGTGTGACGCAACATTCAGTAAACAGATCAAAATAAGCCCCTGACGATTAAGGTGGTATCTTGCAGGCTATTCAGTGCTTTATAAAGGTACTGTAAATGTTTAGAGAGAGAGATAGAGAGAGAGAGAGAAAGAGAAAGAGAGAGTGTTAATAAAGGTACTACCCTTGTGAAAAAATTTTATCCGTGCCAGAGGCCAACGGAGGCTGACTCATTTTCAAGGTAACGTTTCTATGCTATTCCTTTCCTGGCCCGGGATCGAACCCAGCATTCCTGAGTTTGAGTCAGGATGAACAGTTACCATAATGTTTATATAATGAGCGGTTCAGTTTCCCAAGGGGGTTAGTTTTATGATTGGCTTTCGTAACAAGTACATGTGCAGAACTGCCCTGACATTGCTACATTGGAACTGCCAATTAACGTCCCCTGCCCTTGTGGCATTTTCCCGAGATGCAACCGAGTACCGAGACCTTTTCCTGAAAAGAGCGGGACGCCACATCTTAAAAGCTAACCATAGAATTTTCTTGGAAATAATCTCATCATGTTTCCCACTCCCAAATTTTTCTAAAGAACTTACCTAACCTAGGGGCATGGCAAAAAAAAAAAAAAAAAAACCGGGGCTGGTGCAATACGAGCATGCATCTCAGGAATTTGCATCCCTGTGTTACTTGTTCGTGAACGGAGTCTTGTAGAATGGAACAGCACAAGAACTGCATTTCAGAGAGAAGGGTAAACAGAGACTGATGAATACATCATGAGAGAAGGAAAATGGAAGATGAGGGGTGTGAAAGGGAGAAGGAAGAGACGTCATGAAATGTAATGGGAGAATTCGAATGAAAGATTCGGAAAAATGAAAGGTAAAGGTCGGGGGGATTTGCAAGAAGTGAAAGCAGAGGATGCCAAAGAGCAAAACGTATGAATTTCCGGTTAAAAGACGCGAATGGAGATTTAAAAAACAAGACTGACTGCAGTCTTGGAGTATATTTCCTCCAAGACTTTCTACTCCAAGACTGCAGTCAGTTTCGTGTCGCCGGAGTGAGCGTTTTGGAGGGTTCTCAAATGCAGATGACTGAGGGAGGAGAGCTAGAACTTAATCTGAACGTCGTCATGCAGATCTGAAAATGGTCACGCTATAGGAGTTGTGCCGGTAGCAAATTCCCGAGGTGTATGCTAGTATTGCACAAGCCCCGTTTTTTTTTTTTTTTTTTTTGCCATGCCCCTAGGTTAGGGAGGGTAAGGGTATAAGTTTCTTAGGGTAATTTGGGTGTGGCAAACATAGTGAGATTATTTTCAGGAAAATTCTATGGTTAGTTTTTAAGATATGGCGTCCCGCTTTTTTTAGGGAGAGGTCCCGGCACTCGGTTACATGTCGGGAAAGTGCGTCCCGGTAAACTTTTGAAGAATGGAAAAGCAACGGGAGTACTTATGAATGAAGCAGATGCTGTACTTTTGTTGAAGAGTGTAATGGTTGGGAGAATTAGGGGTTCTTCGAGTGCCAGGGTTACTGGGGCCACAGTTGGGGTGTGGGTGGGATGGCATATGGGTGGTAAAGGGAAGGCCAAGCACAAACTGGCATTCAGGCAACACTAATGAAAACCATTGTAAGACTGAGAAGGATTTCCAAAGCTCTAATTGGAATGGGGTTGAAAGAACAGAAAATAATCAAACAGCGCTTTCTCCTATGAAATGAAGAACCCGGGCCAGGTTGACTATTTACAAGGGATCAAAATCCGAAAGGGGTAGCAGAACTACAAGGACTGATTGATCTATGAGAGCGACTCGAAGGTGACTTTGCCCTGTAGAGA